>NC_039243.1:20743552-21046052 GCF_003368295.1 Carassius auratus | reverse complement strand
CGTGTGAATTCCTTAAATAAAGCATAGTCTGCCAACAGAATAAATAAACATTTAAATGCAAATTTAAAGCAATTTAAACAGAATACTGGGCATACTCACACTCACTGTAATGCTGACTTCATGTCCTCCTGGGACGTCCCTGCTTACAGTGTGATGAAGTGATTTTGGCTGGGGAAATAATGGATGCAGTGGGCAATTTCAAATTTATTTATCTCTTTTTCACATGCTGACAGAGGCTGGCAGCTGTTTAGCAATGGGACAACAAAATTGAATATGCAGAATATGTGCATTATGTGAACTGGTGCTTGATTTTACTCGCCAACATTTCTAACTTTTATTTAGTTTAACTTTAAGTACTAATATACCTGAAACCAAATAAACTAAAATCAAAACCTTAAACTTAAAGGAGCAGTTCAGTTCCAGGTTGAAATTTCTGTCAGCATTTATTCACCCTCCACTTGTTCCAGTCCTTTATGAGTTTTTATTTTTATTTTTATTTTTTATTTTTTTTTACACAAAAGAAGATATTTTGAAGATATGATATGTTAGTATCCAAACAGTTAACGGGCACCATTGATACCATAGTAGGAAAAAAAAAAAAAACAACAAAAAAAAAAACTATGGAAGTCAATTGTCCCCTTCAACTGTTCGAAAATCTTTCAACATTTTTCAAAATATATTTAAAATATTGAATATTTAAAAAATATCTTCATTGTGGAAGTGAAATATGCCTTTAATAATAGCAATACAGCAAGACTTTTAGCATTATGTTAGTTTGGTTGGGGCCAGAACACTGAGAATGCTCCATTTGAAACTGGCCATCAAAAACAATACACAAAATGCAATAAAAAAAAAAAAAAAAAAAAAAAAAAAAATTCACAATTATTTGAATTATGACCCAGAACAATTTCCTTGCAGTGTGTTTTATTTTTATTTTTATGTTTTAATTGACACCTCCCAACTCCCCTCACTGCTAATTCTGACAATTTGATGTTCACGTGTGCTCATCTTGTAATTATGCTCATCCTGACCTAATTTTGAGGCAGCATAAGTCCAGTGTTAATCACAGCTGCTTTCAATCATGTGTACAGCTGAACTCAAGAGTGAGAATGAAATGAGGTGCATGTCGTAACTAATTTGACTCTGTGAGTTCATCTGAGATGCCTTCACATCCTATGAGGCAAGGGTTATCATGATGAGCATTACTGCCGCTTAAGTTGAAGTTTATTAAAGATAATGGCAATACTGACAATGACTCGCTCGCTCGCTCAAGCTAATTGTTGATACTCTAAAAGATGAAAAGTGACCACAAAGGTCACTCTGGAATATTTCTGATAAAAACACCAAAGAACATCTAGCAGGAATGTTTTGTGGCAGACAAAAGCATTTGAATATCAGCTCTTTAATAAATGCAAGAACTGTCACAGCCTTGATTAGAGGCTTGCAACTTTCAAAATGATGCAAAGGAGCAGTGGAAACCGCAAGAGCTTACTAAACATCTGCAGCAATGCTGGCTTGTGACCAAGTTAGATGAATACATCACACATCTGCAGCGGTTAGGTCTGAGCCCTTTAGGTATAGCCAATTTTACATAATGATTTCAATAATTGTTCCAGAAAGGTTTTTATTAGTGCTGGGCAATGTATTTATTTATAAATATTTATTGTAGCCTAAATCTCAAAGTATAACAATGTAGGCTAATAAAATTAAATATAAAACAAGCTATTTGTCACTGCCAGGACATTAACCTTTTTTACAAAAAATATGTTATAGTTTGTTGAAAAACAGGTCATGCTCAGTTTCCAGAGTCTTGATCATAGCATTATAACACCTTCATATTAGAGACCTGCGTGATCGCGGGATCCAACGCAGCTGAGTTGTCCCAACACGGGACAACACTTGATGTGTGGGTAGAGACTTCATGTGTGTGGGATACGAGAGAACAATTAGGGTCTGCTTACACTAGGCAGACTAGTGTGATCATTACGTTTAGCAGTCCCTGGCTCCGTTGGAAGAGGTGGCCAAGAGCACAGTTCAGTTATATATACTGTAGATCAGTGAGTCTGAGTGCTCACTGATCTACAGTGAGCACTAAAAAAGCAATAGTTCTGTAAAGCAATATATTGTGAGAGGGCCTTGTTTTACTGTGTCCCATACAACTCGAAATAATAAACCACAAAGTTAACGATTCACTCCACTGTGTTGAGCGCGGGCAATTCTCTGCTGTCTTCATGTGCTATCGGAAACTTCCATTTCAAACTTATAAAGTCATGATTACAAGCTGTTGCATTCTTTTCTGTTAAAAATAGCAGTGGACATTGGTTTGTGAATGTTGATGCTTAGCCTAAATAATTCGATCAGGAGCCTCCTGTGACCCAAGATTTGTCTGTATGTGTATTCAGAGCCAGTGAGCAATGGACTTTCATAATATTAAAAACATGCAACAAATAATTGTCTGTGTTAATCAATTAATGCATTATCGCGATAATAAGGTGCTAACTTTCCAAGCTCTAGTTTTAATGACAAAACTGCCTTATTAAATTAACTATTAAATAAGCTTTTTTTTTTTTTTTGGAATGGTGGATGGTTGGTCAATACTTTGCTAAATGTGTTTTTATGATGGCAGTGCTGGCACCTTGTCTGGTTTAGGAATGTCATGGATAAATAGGGATGACAATAAAAATGCCAGTAGGTGGCAACAAGTTCATGTTTTAATAACTAATTTATCGAATTACTTTTTTTTTCTGAACTAATTTATCGAATACTATCATCTCTCAATTCGTCACACATAAAGCACAATAACACAATGTCGGGGAATGTCTTTAAATTATAATCAAGGAAAAATCATACTTTTTTTTGTCTAAAGTTGAACTTGCGCTAAAAAATATGAAAACTTGCTTCCACTTGGAGCAGCTTGTTACAGTACCGAGTTCTGATTATTTTGTGAATTTTGCCTATTTTATTTTGTCTATTTAGTTTGTGAATTATCATAAGTAACTTACAGAATTTTAACATTTTTTTTTTGTATGGTAAGTTTTAAATAACACACATATTATTCTAAAAGGGATGGTTAGGGGGGATGGTGGTTTTACCAAGGGGATGATTTTTGTCATTTTTTTATTTTCAACCAGGGGGATGCCATTCCTTCGAGCCCTGCATAGCATTAGGTAGGTGTTTTTTTAAAAAGGATATCAAAAGAGTATTATGTAAAATGTCTGTGTCTGTGTATTGCATTCTGTTTTTAATGTGTGAACAATAGCATCCAATCTATGAGTCTCATGTGTGTACATGCATAGCACTGTGTGATTGATAGTTGTTTAGGTGTCATATAACTTCAGGTGTCCTTGGTCAATGAATGATGTCAAAACGCTCCTTTATTTAATCAGTCGCTAATGGCTCTGATAATTTATACAGAACAACATGACCTTAAAATAATCTGAATGTGGGTTTGATGTCAGTGTAGGGAAGTTTTTATGCTTTTCTAATTTACTGGAATGGCAAATATAATAGATATTTATTATGTAATGCATCTGAAAAAAAATAAAAATAAAATACAATTATATATATATATATATATATATATATATATATAT
This sequence comes from Carassius auratus, assembly GCF_003368295.1. Taxonomy (NCBI): domain Eukaryota; kingdom Metazoa; phylum Chordata; class Actinopteri; order Cypriniformes; family Cyprinidae; genus Carassius; species Carassius auratus. The sequence goes on along the minus strand of NC_039243.1, from coordinate 21,042,459 downwards.
ATATATATATATATATATATTCTGTTGTTATTGTTCCTGCAGAACATTTTAAACTCTTAGTCTTAAATTAATATGATTGTGTTAAATAAGTATGTAAAACTAGAAGTATGCTGAGATGTTAAAAATGAAAGTGAAATGACCCATACTTGGAATTTCTGTTCTGCATTTAACCCATCCACGTGCATACACACAGAAGTGAAAGCACAAACACATCGTGAATAACCCGGAGCAGTGGGAAGCCAATGTGCACGGGGAGCAGTGGGTGGTTTGGTGCCTTGCTCAGGGGTCTCAACTCAGTTGCGGTATTAAAGTGGGAGAGAGCACTTGTTATTCACTCCCGCCACGATTTCTAACCAGTCCTGAGACTTGAAACCGTGACGTTTGGGTTACAAGTCCAACTATCGATGCATTATGTCACAACTGCTAGGGCTGGACGATTAATCGAAAAGTAATCGAAACCGAAATTCAGAATCTTTAACCGATTAAATTTTCTCATGTCAGTTATTTCGTTTTTTTATTCCTGTTAATACTTCCCCCTTAAAAGCATATACCGCGTGTGTAGCCACATAAAAGCAAAACAAGGAGGTGAACGCAGTTTCAACACATAGTGATGGCGCGCGAACGGTGAGCTTTGCGTCCTCAGTAAACTTTCGTTGTATTTGTTGTATGGCTTGGACATTCAAGCGATTAGATGGTCAGATGTGTATTATTATATCGAGGTACCATGTTCGCGCTAGGGCTGTAATTTTTTTTTTTCTGAATATTCGTCGAATTACTATATCGTCGAATTATATTTTAGGTTTCCGTTGAGGAGGCAGCTTTAAAGCCCGCCCCACATTCCGCATTCTGTACCGTCTCACACACAGCCTCATCCGCACAGCTTTCAGAAGGCAGACACGCTGAACAAGCAGTACCACTTCTGTCATCATTCACCTCGTGCAGGCACTTTTTGAGACCGCGTGGATGGATGTGTGGCTGTCCGCGAGCCCTCTTGATGACAAAAAATTGCATAATGCGGATGGTCAAATTATACATTGGCCTTTATCAGTGGCGCACAAGATGCGATGACAATATAAAAGTGTCATTGTATTATAATGTTTTGTGAACATATTCAGTTGAAGCAACTAGATGCAGTGCTGCTGCGATGTACAATCAAAATATTGCGGAAAAAGAGAATGTGGAGACGATCTTATTTACGTCAAAACTGAAACCAAGCAATTCACACAGAACGCATATTTCACGCATTTTCTAGAGAAGGACATCTTCTATTACCGTTGCACTCGTGTCTCATACATTAGAGCCGCATGTTTAGAAAGCCATGTAAAATTTAGTGGGTTCAGTTTGCACCCTCTTGTGGCCTCAGAAGAGAAGCCAAAAGCTTTTCTTCACCCTTACTAAAATTATGCATTTTAAATTTGAATATAATTCGAATTTTGATGTTTAATTGCAAATTTGAATTTATTTTTTCAGTCATTTTTTCAGACACTTTGGCACGAACACTCATTTAAACAGTAGCGGTGAAGATCGCGCGCACAGTTGTCAGTGCTGTCCTGTGATTTATCACTAAAGTAGCTTAGAATCTCAAAACTTATAGCATATTTTTCTACTTTTGAAAGAACTAGGCTATTTACAACCCACAGCTTCACAATAATATAGAGACGGTATGACTAATTCACACAATCAATCACTTGAACTGGTACTGTGCTAATTTATCTTTATCTGATCTGAATTTTTCTCTTACAAAGAGCAATAATCTGTAAGAATTGTTACGAACATAGATAAAATAACTGCTGATAGTGAGCTATGATGTCAGATTACTCTTTCAATAGGAAAAAATATCTCACTTTTAATAGTCAATCATATTTACAGTACAGACCTTGTCAGTGAACAAAAAACAAAACAGAAACAAAATAATCGTTCATTAATCGTAATCGAGGTAAAATGTTCAATTAATCGAGGTAGTCGATAATCTATAATCCATAATCGCCCAGCCCTAACAACTGCCCACAACAGTCATTATGATTTATAGACATATTTATTTATGTATTTATTTATACACAAAATGTTAGTAGATTGTAGTAGAAAAAAAATCACCATGTGATATTAAGAATTTTACTTCTAAATGCCCAATTATTTGGATTGACTGGTAGAGGCCGCTTCTTAAGTAATAAGTAATATGATTTTTATTTTGGTCAACTAAGCCTTTTAAATGTACAGTGCATAATGTGTCTTGTGGGTTGTTTGTAAATAACAAACATGTCTTTGCTCTGAAATACCATGACCGTTTAGTGATTTTGTCCATCATGGAATGAAAATTTTGCAACATTGTACACTTCAAATGCTCTCAAATAAATCCATGAGCAGTCGGTCATTCATCTCTCTCTTGTAGCTGGTGTTTATGAGATGTTTTCCTTTAAAATAACTTATTTTAGCAGACAAATGGCGAAGGAGCTGTTTAAGTTCACTGGCCTCTGAGTTTCACTTTGTACAGGAGATTTGCACTGTTTCCTGCTTGAAAGACCCTCTTTTCAAAGATAACTGAGTGGCTAGAGCCTCCCGCCACATACTTCCAAATCTGTGATGTGTGTGTGTGTTTCTGTGTGTGTGTGTGTGTGTGTTTCCCCTTTCAGAGTGATTTCTCTGAGGTATGATGGGGTCCATGCTATTCTCTAGTATAAGCAGGAGAGACAGTTTTTTTTTTTTTATTTTTTTTTTTTCAGTATTTGTTTCTCTTCACATCAATTCATTTTAGGACCCTTGACGGCTGCCGTATTGCAAACATATTCAGATTTCATTTCAGCCTTGGCAATTTTCCTCTTGGGAAAACACCAGAATTTGAATGGACATGTTTTTCATATAGCTAAACATAAGTGGAGGAAGATGTTTGTGCACATCCAGGAGCCTTGAATTCATAATTACATTGTGAGTTGTCCACCACATGAACGTATATTACATGGCAATGTATTATAAAGCAATAACCGCTTGATTTTTACCATATTGACAACAAGTGCAACGGTTTAGAATGAATGAATGCAGCCGGTTTTCCGCTGGCAGCAGTTAAAACAATAACAGCGTTTGTAGTGTTTGAGGAGGAAGTATGAAAGCACCTCTCTAAAACCAAGTACACTGCATATCAATTCTCTTGCTCTTTCCCTCAAGCCTTGGCAAACAAAATAACCTTTTATTCGTCCATCCATCAGCTGCATCCTAAACTTGATTACTGAGGTAAAGCACAGACTGTTAAGAAGTCACTTTGGGTATAATGTTTTTGCATGACTGGACTTTCATAGTAATGGCTCATAGTGTCAAATTGACACAGTATGAGTCTGTGTTATAATGTTGTTTTATCTCAATTATAGAAGCACTGTAAGGCCTGGGAACTACTATATGCAAGCACTCAAGCACAGACACAAATGCCTGGCCGATGCATTACAAGCATGCTCCCATTGTAAATGAATAAATAATAATAATTCCTTACATTTATATGGCACTTCAAAGTGCTTTTCATATAAGGGGGGGATCTCCTCAATAGCAGATGTGTAGAACCATAAAACTATGGGTATCTTGTGTGTGGGTGATCTAAAGTAATGCTCCTATGATATTTCACAATCAATGTATTTTTTTAACCAATGCTTCTACAAATGAAAGGCTTCTTTAAACATATGAATACAATATTCGAAGTTTTAAACAGCTCATCTTACAATTAATGACTGTTTTGAGCTTTGTGTCTAGAGATTTGAAAAATGACATGGTCACTTTTATTAGAGCAAAAACTAATGTAGAAAAAAAATAAAAATAATAATAATAATAATAATAATTTGTTTAACCATTTATTCATTTATTTTTTTTATATTTGTACGGAGCCCCGCACATGACATGCAAGAAAACATAAATAAATTGTGCGCACGATTTACTAATTTGTTCCCTCAATGTACTAAAACGTCCACACAATTACTTTTTGCGTTCCCTCGATTTGCTAAATCGTGCGCACTATTTATCGGGGTAACAAAAATAGTAAATTGTGCACACTATTTATAAGTTGAGTGAACGAAGTAGTAAATCGAGGGAATGCAAAAGTAATCGTGTGCACGTTTAAGTACATTGAGGGAACGTATTAATAAATTGTGCACACGATTTAGCCTACAATTTTTTTTTTTCCTGCATGTCATGTGCGGGGCTCTGTACATTTGCATTATTTATTAATTATTTTATAATTTTATTTTATTATGCATTATTTATATATGCATCTGTTCATTTATTTATTAATTTATCAATTATGTTTATTATTGTATTTATTCATGCATTTGTATGCATTCATATTGATTATGTATTTGCTCATTCATTCAATTAATTGTGCTTTTTTAGGTTTGTGTGTGTGTGTGTGTGTGTGTGTTTATTTATTTATTCATTAGGGGAATGCAAATTAGACTTGTGTGTACATTGCATAGTAATAGAATGCAGTAATAAGACTTAGGAAGTGATGTCTTTTAATATTCATAAGTATAAGTGTGTAATGATGAGACAGAGAGGTTCGGATCCATGTGCAGAACTTTTAATGAGAATGGTCAGACAGGCAATGATCAGTGGACCAAAGGAGCGGCTTCCAGACGCTCAAAACAATCTACGAGGGCGGTGGAGCGGAGGTGGAACAGGGGGAGGGACGGAGATCCAGGTCCATGAGGAAGTGGAGTGGTCGAGGACCGGGGCAGAGCAGGCAGAACTGGGCCTAACATGGAGATCAGGAGTCTCTCCTGGACCTGACATGGGAAACAAGGGGCCTTCCTTGGCCTGACAGAGGAAACAGGAACCCGCCATGGGCCTAACTCGGTAACAGGGACCCGCCGTGGGCCTAACTCGGGAACAGGGGTCCACCAAGGCAGAGCAGGTGGCGTGGGAGCCCACCAGAGCAGAGCAGGTGGAGCTGGAGCCCGCCAGGGTGGAGCAGACGACCACCACAGCTGAGAAGAGGGGACAGAAGCCCACCAGGGCGGAGCAGAGGACCACCACAGCCGAGATGATGGGACAGAAGCCCACCAGGGCGGACCAGACGACCACCATAGTTGAACATACATGACAGAGGCCCACCAGGGCGGAGCAGAGGACCACCACAGTGGAGTTGATGGCACAGGAAAGCAAGTCTGGTCAGGTGGGACTGAAACAGGGAACATAAACAGGTTAATAGCGGCCTCCTTGGCTGTGATGAGATGGTAGCTGGCCTCCGTGGCCATGACAGGACAGACAGAGAGTTGGTGTATGGTCTCCGTAGCCCTGACCGGAATGAATGACAGCTCATTGACAGCCTCCCTGGCCGTGACAGGATAGGACGAGAGCTCTGAGATGTGACAAGGCTCTGGGAGTTCGGCTGAGATGTGACGAGGCTCTGGTAGATCTGTGGTGATTTGAATGGGTTCATGAAGATCAACTGTGACTTGACTTAGTTCATGAATATCAACTATGACTTGACTGTGCTCATGAAGATCGTTGGTGACTTGACTGTGCTCATGAAGATCAACTGTGACTTGACTTAGTTCATGGAGGTTAATGGTGACTTGACTTTGCTCATGAAGATCATTGATGACTTGACTTTGCTCATGAAAATCGTTGGTGACTTGACTTGGTTCCTGAGGATCAACTGTAACTTGACTTATTTCACGGAGGTTAATGGTGACTTGACTTTGCTCATGAAGATCATTGATGACTTGACTTTGCTCATGAAAATCGTTGGTGACTTGACTTGGTTCCTGAGGATCAACTGTGACTTGACTTAGTTCATGAATATCAACTATGACTTGACTGTGCTCATGAAGATCAACTGTGACTTGACTTAGTTCATGGAGGTTAATGGTGACTTGACTTTGCTCATGAAGATCATTGGTGACTTGACTTTGCTCATGAAGATCATTGGTGACTTGACTTTGCTCATGAAGATCATTGGTGACTTGACTTTGCTCATGAAGATCAACTGTGACTTGACTAGGTTCTTGGAAATCAACGGGGACCTGATCAACGGTGACCTGGCTAGGTTCTGGGAAATCAACGGGACCTGATCAACGGTGACCTGACAAGGTTCTGGGAAATCAACGGGGACCTGATCCACGGTGACCTGGCTAGGTTCTGGGAAATCAACAGGGACCTGATCAACGGTGACCTGGCTAGGTTCTGGGAAATCAACGGGGACCTGATCAACGGTGACCTGACTTGACTCTGGAAAGTCGACAGTGACTAGCCCTGACTCTGGAGGGTCCACTGGGAACTGACTCGACTCTGGAGGGTCCACTGGGAACTGACTCGACTCTGGAAAGTCAATGGGCACCTGACTTGACTTTGGACTGCCTGTAGAGACGTGAGACACCTCGGCTTCGGGCACTGCCTCTGGAACGGCCTCGGGCACCGCCTCGGTAACGGCCTTGGGCACCGCCTCGGTAACGGCCTTGGGCACCACCTCGGTAACGGCCTTGGGCACCGCTGTGGCGCTGGGCTGGCGGCCATCTTGTGCAGTGGCGCTGGGCTGGCGGCCATCTTGTGCAGTGGCGCTGGGCTGGCGGCCATCTTGTGCAGCGGCGCTGGGCTGGCAGCCATCTTGTGCAGCGGTTTTGGGGCTTTAAAGTCCTCTGCCTCTCCCACAGTGAAAGGAGAACCACATAACGAGAGCGAAAAGTCCATTATATCCCTTAAGCTGCAATTAAACTCCCGTCTAGGTAACCATGATTTTACTGGTTCATTGAGTCCAAAACGGAATAAATCCTTAAACAAGATTTCATCGTCTAGAGGAACTCGATACACCAATTCACAGAACTGTTGAACATAGTCCTCAATAGATCGATCTCCTTGCTTAAGATTTAACAGCAGGTCAACTGGATCTGTGGTTAGGCTGGATTCGTGATATGCCGACATTGAAACAGGAACCGATACCTCAGTGACAAGGGGATACCGGGCTGCTGGATCCTGGTATGGCGAAGTCTTCTGTAATGATGAGACAGAGAGGTTCGGATCCATGTGCAGAACTTTTAATGAGAATGGTCAGACAGGCAATGATCAGCAACAGCGTCAGGAATATAGGGATAACCAGAATCGAAAACAGGAACAAGCAGATGTCGGGGGCAGGCAGCAGAGAATCAGAGTCGGTATAAACAATCCAAAGGTCAGGTAGAGAGAGATCAAACACAAGGAAAACGCTCGGAAATGACAGACACAGCAAATCAAGACTTCGAAGAGAGTGAGAGTGAGTGTGCTGCTTATATGTGTGTGTAAATGAGGTGCAGGTGTGGCAAGGAGATTGTGATGCAGAGACTCATGGGAAATGTAGTTAGGGTGTGGTGCAACGGATAAGAGGTGCTAGAGTCCGAGTGGCATCTGGTGGTGAGTGTGGAATTGTCCTGATTGGAGTGCCCTCTACAAAAGTTCATGGGCACTCCATGTAATGATCGTGACAAAGTGGTTCATGAACTGTTACCATTGTTTTATGATAAATTTCCGTTTCTGTATTTAGATCTTGGGGTAAAATGGACACATTCTTTATTGAATTTCACATGTGTTTTGCTTTCATGTTTTCTTGCATGTTAAAAATAGATCATGTTAGATAATGTTGCTGAAGTTTTCATTTTGGTGTATCACAGTATTTAGTCTTATTTAAGGCATTGGTAATGCTTAAAAGTATTTTTACAAAACGCCCTCAAATGAACTACACGAGCCCTTTGATTTGCCGTCTCTAAGCTTCATATGTATGCTCGCCATGTCTGATCCAATATGCAATATCCCATAGACTCGAGGACATTAAAAGATACTGTTTGAATTTCATTTTTCTACTTAAAAGACTTCCCTGAGCATCAAAATAGTCATTTATCGTGACCTGTCAGATCATATGGGCTGAAATATGTAAAAAGGCAGAGTGATCCTCCTTTTTTTTCTTCTTAATATTTGACAAACTGATATTGTGTGCATGATACACTAGCAGCTAACTTAGCCATTGTTTTCATGCAGTGCAATCTGCATTGTTGCATTAATAAAAATTCAGCAGCAAGTAATGCAAAACAAGATAAGATTGTTTTTTTTTTCCCACAATTATTCATTTGTAAATTCATCACTATAGTATGACATTTATTTTGTAGTAATATATATATATATTAGGGGTGTAACGGCGCGATATGTGAACGGCCCCTAAGGCGCTCGCTCACTCAGTACGCGATGATGGCTCGTTGCAAAATGTCTAATGCATTTAACAGACCAGAAATAGAAGATCCTCCAATAACCAACAGGTCTGGTGTTTGGGTGCACTTTGGATTCCCTGTAAGCTATAATGGTGTACAGGTGTCTAAATGCTGCGGGGATAGTTTGTTGCGTGTATGTTTCTCCTTTTTTTCGTCGTTTTCCCAGATACTGACACAATAAGGTGATGTCAGCGTAAATGAGTTGACATGTTTCAAGTATTCCCGCTGGTGTTTTTTTTTTTTTTTTTTCTGGTGTACACTATTGTCATGTAGCAGATGCGACATACCGTTGTTGTTTTTTTATCCACCACTCTCTTGCCATCACCATTATAGCTTAAAGGGAATCCAAAGTGCACCCAAACACCAGACCTGTTGGTTATTGGAGGATCTTCTATTTGGCCATTTTGCAATGAGCCTTCAGCGCGTACTGAGTGAGCGAGCGCCTGACTGAGTAGCCTAACATAAACATATAACTATAAGTTGGTGTTTTTTTTCTTCTTCGGGAGTGTCAGGGGCGTTGCCTATTACGTCCTTTGGGTTATTGGGCTACCTTGTTGAACGCATATCATTATATTTCTCTTTTTTTTTATATAATGAATTAGTCCAACGAACCGTTCGGTATACATAATGAGTACCGTGTACCGAACCGAAAGCCTCGTACCGAACGGTTCAATACGAATACGCGTATCGTTACACCCCTAATATATATATATACAGTAGTACAGACCAAAAGTTTGGACACACCTTCTATTTCAAAGAGTTTTCTTTATTTTCATGACTATGAAAATTGTAGATTCACACTGAAGGCATCAAAACTATGAATTAACAAATGTGGAATTATATATGGAATTATATACATAACAAAAAAGTGTGAAACAACTGAACATATGTCATATTCTAGGTACTTCAAAGTAGCCACCTTTTGCTTTGATTACTGCTTTGCACACTCTTGGCATTCTCTTGATGAGCTTCAAGAGGTAGTCAGCTGAAGTGGTCTTCCAACAGTCTTTAAGGAGTTCCCCGAGAGAGGTGCTTAGCACTTGTTGGCCCTTTTGCCTTCAGTCTGCGGTCCAGCTCACCCCTAAACCATCTCGATTGGGTTCAGGTGATTGTGGAGGCCATGTCATCTGGCGCAGCACCCCATCACTCTCCTTCTTGGTCAAATAGCCCTTGATGCCTTCAGTGTGACTCTACAATTTTCATAGTCATGAAAATAAAGAAAACTCTTTGAAAGAGAAGGTGTGTCCAAACTTTTGGTCTTTACTGTGTATATATATTGAGCTCTTTACAAGGCCATAGTCTAGGCCAATATCATCTAAGCTTGATTTAATGCCACACAGACAAACAAAGACTGCCCCTGCTGTTCTCTGTGTCATTAGGGGTCAGACGAGGCCTATTGCAAATGATTAGAGGTGAAGGGTTGAAAATGTACTGTCATGTGTTAATTTGCCTCAAGGTTATGTTTGAAATAAACCCATAAGCATCTCTTGGAATTTTGTGTTTTGACCTTGCTTAAAACTAAATGTATATGATTATATGGAACATCAAATTAGATTTGTCAGCATTATTGTAATTCACTGTCCAAGCCATCTTCACAACTCCACCAGAGTTTTTTTTTTTTTGGCTATCACTAGTGGAAACAAGTTAAAAATAAACATACTTTGTGCCGCCACAATTTGTAGGGCCCACAGAATCAGGTAACGCAGTTGTAAAATAGAATTTACAGCATAAAATTGTCACAGATTTTGGCAAAATTTGAATAAATCAAATGTAGAGCTTTACAATTCAAATTATCACGTGGACTAGTATGTGAACATTAAAACACAAAAGCCATTTGAGTCTACATGTTCTGTGTGTCAATAAATGAAATGAGCAGTTTGAGTTTGAGTACTACACAAATTTATGCCTGAATTATAGTGCCTTATTGTTGTATTGGATTTTTTATTATTATTATTATTTTGAATTTCATTTATTAGGCATTCTTTTTGATGAACAACATTTATTTAAACAATTAAAATGAAGAATATACTTTGCTAAGTTAAAGGAACACAGCGTTCTAAATATGAATGTTATATGAATCTGGAAACCATATATTCAAAATGTTTATTTCACACTCAGATCACCCCTCAGGTTTGGAGTGGGGTTGGGACTGATGGCTTTGGAGGTGTACTCTGGATTATTTTTTATTGCTGGAAGGTCCAAGCATGACACAGTCACACTTTTTAAAATAAAATCTCCTGCTATGTCATGGAGATGGCATGTGTGCAAGGGCCTTTAGATGAAAAACACCCTCACAGCATCTCACATCCACCCCCATACTTTACAGGTTCTGTGTGACCTTGTCTGTTTTCATGCTCCCACCATTGGTGCTTGGTGCCAGAAAGCTCAATTTTGTGTCTTGTCTGACCATAGTGCCCAGCTCCAACCACAATTTGATTCACAAATTCTGGCACTTACACTTGTATTTTGACAATGGCATGTGTACAGTATGACATGTGGAGACATGATTTGTGTGTCTTATGAGTTCATATTTAGATCTCTGACAAATCTGAGCACAAATTTTGCATGTTTAATTTTATCGTATGTCATATTATTTAATATTGTTATTTAATATTTGTTTTTATGTTATCAATAATTCTGAAATGCTTTTGAATCATCATGCATTTTATTTGTATTTTATATTTTGTACAATATTACCAATAGAAATGCTTTGCACCAGTCTCACCGCCACTGTTAAAAAGCCCAACGTGCCTCTCCTCGTGAGACTGGTCTCTTCTCCATGCATGCACACATTGGTGTCCTTGTGGGTCCAGGAAGGTTGCATTGAGGGACTCCCGTGCCACCAGAGACGTGAGCTGCCGGACCCATGGTCCAGACGAGAACCGCACCCGTTTACACGGCAGACGGGCAAGGATGCCGGGCCGTCCATGCGCCGCGGCCAACAAGCAGGATGCGGCCGCTAGAAGAAGCCACCGCCCATCAAGCCCCAGACCGGAAATGGGGGTGAGTGTGGCCGCCAGACTCCGCCCCTTACCTCGACCCTTCCTCTATGAACACTGCCCGACCCACACGAACCCCATAGCACGATGACAACAGATCCACTGTTTATTTTGGACACTCTCCCCCTTTGGCCACTTCTATTCCATCTTTTACTTTATTTTCTGTTAATAAAAGCCTCTCCGAGGCCTGATGTCACGGACACTGTGTCTGTCGTTGGCTCCTCCTCCTCCTGATGAATTTATATATTTTTATTTTCTGACACAAATAATTCTGAAGGACAATTACATTTAGATTTAGTCATTTATATATACATATACACTAAAATAGAGTTAAAATATGGGGCTATCCCAGGAAAAACGGGATATCAATCTAGTTGGGTAAGAACTGATCAATTGTGACCGCAATCTTCCATTTAAGATATTGTCTGGTTTTACAACAATGTCTACAATCTAATCGCAGACTGAACCGGAGAGGTGTCTCAAAGTTGAATGTAGTTATCCTATGACAGCTTAAAGGTTTAGTGCACTTTTTGTTATACAATACAGAACAACCTAATGAAAGAGCCAAGACTAACTCCTGGATTTACAGTATATCTGAAATGCAAAGAACCTGGGTGTTTTAAGAGTCAGATTTTATTAGTGCTGTTTGCTAAGTCTCATATATAGGATTAGGGATGTAGTCAAACCCCTAATTCTACATACTTATAGTGACACACCATCCATTCTGGATGCTCAATATTCAGTAAGCATAGTTAGAAGTGTTTAAAAGTGTTCACATAGCTGTGTAGAGTAGCCTATGTTCAAAGTCTACTGTAAGTGACAATTTACTAAGGGATTCGGTTTTTAGGTGATTATCACTCTGCTGTATATCACCATGAAAGATAATACAGTACTTTGAGGAAATTAACATAATATTAACATAATGCATCTGAATTGTATTCTTTTATTTCATTTATTTTACTGATTTTATTTAATTTAGTTTACCTATTTTATTTAGTTTATTAAAAAAATGGTATTTTACTTATTTTGCATTATAGTACTAAACATTTGCACTGTTGCATGTTGGTGGTTTTGCAAGGGCATGTAGCACTCACATTTTCTTTATAAAATGTAGTTAATTAACACTGCACAACATTTTAAAGTACCGTGTATCTACATCTGCTAAACAGTTTTTACCTCTTTGCAGAGGCGAAATACAGAAAGTGTGGGGTCATTAAATTTAAAAGCATGCTGTTCAATGCCTTCCTAATGCGTACTCTAAATGATTTCTAATTCTATACCGCAGTCGTTAGTAGAAATGACTCTGCTGTTCTGAGTGGAGTCGTGCCAGCAAGAATGGCTATGGCCCTGTTTTTGAGCCTAAGACTTGCCTCAATCATCCACTTGATGAGGGCCAGACAAACTGTAATGAATGCTGAATGTCTGTTTGTTGACATGCATTTGGCAATGCATTTGGCTTTTAATTAAACTTTTAACTGCCCATTGGGGCCTCTCCCCAGATGCTTACAGCCTTGAAGGGAGAAAAGGAAACAATAGATTTATTATTGCTCTTTTGTCAAGCAGTATGTGTCAAGTAATTGAACCAGAGTCATATCCAAATGCTAACTCCCCTGCACCCCAGACCACCTGTTTAATATCATCTTTCATTTTAGTTTTCTAAAAATATGTATTGTTTCCATGTTATTCATTAAAAAAGAGAAGCACATAAGGTGGGTGGTAATGTCTGCCACATTAGTTGGGAGAGCATTTTAAACTAAAAGTTAGTTGAGGGAAACAGTTGGGTTCTGGGTGTATAAATGCCATTAATTTTCTCCATAGGAAAACTGACTTTTGTGATAGCATTTCGAGACAGACCTTCTGTGAGCTCTGAGGTTGTTAAGTTGTGATATTTGCTTCTGAAGAAGCTGCAAACCAAAGTGATTTTATCTTAATTTTCATAAAAAAAAGCTTACTTTCCAAAATCGATGGTGAAAAGGAAATGATACCAGATACCCCATAGAGCAAAACAGTGAGGTGTGCTCTACAATGCGGATGGGGTTAAAATTCATAATCCAAGATAAACATCTTAAGTGGAAATGTTTCCTGGAACATCTAGTTCGCTATAAGAAAAGTTGTCAACGTATGCATTTTCTGTAGCCTCCGGGTTTCCCTTGACAGCATCAAATCTGTTTGTTCTTTAAATAAACCTTGGATAGCTTAGCGTATATTGACCCACTTTTGAAATAAAACCAAGAAGGCACAATAATCAAATTTGCACTGACGTGTGCAAATGGATTTTCTAGGAATATCTGCCATGTAAACAGCTAAATTCATAATGACCTGAGGCTTTTAGATGATTAGACCTTCATAAGAGCTGTGGCCCTGTGAGAACATTGTGTTAAAAGTTTTATCCTGCATGAATACATGTATAATAAAGTGACATGGTTTGCTGAGAAGGCAAACAAAGTGAGAAAAAATGTATCATCGTTGTACCCAATTTATCACTGAATGTCAGCTGAATCATAATTTAGGACTGTATTTATTACTTGACTGTGCTTCCACAGTACATAATTTACAATAGAGAGGTAGTTACTTTTAAATACCCATCTGCCAGTGACTCTGTGTTGAGGTTTGCATTATGAATTGACGTGAAAGTACTGCTCCTAAAACTCTGTAGAATTTGATTCACACAGTTTTAAATATCCCTGGCCACTTGAATATTTGTTTATGAGGCAGACAGAGGAAAGGTGGAATGGTCCTCTAAGGTCTTCTATGGCAGTGGTTCTGAAACACACCTGATTCAGTTTTGTAGAGATCCACAGACTTGAAATAGGTGTGTCAGGTGTGCATGTGTATGCATGCATGGGAACGAGATGATCTCTCGAGTATAGGTACGCTCGGCATTTAAACAGCAGCAGTGATGCGGCTATATTCGCTTCAGCTGTGCCTCAGTACACACCGCATGTATGTATATATATGCACTAATAATTTTCACGAGTATGGGACCAGGACTACTAAAAGCATATGAAAGCTTTGTGTAAGAAAAAAAAAAAAAAAAACCTTATATTGAATTTATTGAACTATGGAAAACTGAATTGAGAATGTAGAACTGAACTACCTTTTAAACTTTGTATTGAGGTAGCAAACAGGATGCAAAATTGCAATTCAAATTTGAATATAGGAAGTAGAATTCAAATTAATTGAAATTCCAGGAAGTTCACAAATCTGTACAACCTTTTGACTGCCGCTTGACAAAGTTCCAAAGCCTTGAGGTTTGAAAATTTGATGGATGGATGGATAGGTGGATACATGGATACATTAGATTGATGGATGGATGGGTACAGTAGATATGGTCATGGCTAGACAGATGCGGTAGATGTATTGAGATGGATACAGTAGTTGGATTGATGGATGATTAATACTGTTAATGGATGGATGGGTACAGTAGTTGGATTGATGTACATAAACACATATACAGCAAATGGACTGATGGGTAGATGGATACAAAAGATGAATTGATGGAAGGATGTATAGAGTAGATGTACAGGTGGATAGACTGATAGACTGATACAGCATATGGACAGATGATTGATGATTTATTTTTTAGCCCACCAGTCAGTCAGTTCATTTTGAATTCAAAATTATGAATTTTGCCCAAAAAACTGATAATCTTGCACTCTGAAAACTATGGTCTATGGACTTAACAGCAAACACATTTCCAGCAACATGAGGATGAGTAAACAATGTCAGAAACCAATACCTTTTATCAACCCTGGGTTCTGTTTCCAATTTGTTTGTCTTGTATAAAGACACACTAACCTGCATATTGAAGTTCTCGCATGTACATTGACCTCATTGGCTGAAAGTTCCTCTGTGATTAACCTTAAAGGGTTAGTTCACCCAAATATTAAAATTATGTCATTAATATCTCATCCTCATGTCGTTCCAAACCCGTAAGACCTCCATTCATCTTCGGAACACAGAAGATATTTTAGATTTAGTCTGAGAGCTCTCAGTCCCTCCATTGAAACTGTGTGCACGGTATACTGTCCACGTCCATAAAGGTAAGAAAAACATCATCAAAGTAGTCCATGTGACATCACAGGGTCTGTTAGCATTTTTTGAAGCATCAAAAATACATTTTGGTCCAAAAATAGCAAAAACTATGACTTCATTCAGCATTGTCTTCTCTTCCGGGTCTGTTGTGAGATTTCAAAACACTGTAGTTTAGTGATATCCGGTTCGCAAACGAATCATTTGATGTAACCGGATCTTCTTGAACCAGTTCACCAAATCCATCTGAATCGTTTAAAACGGTTCGCGTCTCCAAAAAGCATTAATTCACAAATGACTTAAACTGTTAGCTTTTTTAATCTGGCTGACACTCCCTCTGTGTTAAAACAAACCAATATCCAGGAGTAATTCATTTACTCAAACAGTACACTGACTGAACTACTGTGAAGAGAGAAATGAAGATGAACACTGAGCCGAGCCAGATAACGAACAAAAGATTGACTCGTTCTCGAGTCAAGAACAGTTTCTGTCGGACGCGTCTGATTTAAGAACCGAGGAGCTGATGATACTGCACATGCATGATTCAGCATGAAGCAGACTGACTTACAGCAGATCTGAACTGAACTGTTTCTGTTGATGATTGATTCTGAACTGATTCTGTGCTAATGTTATGAGCGAGGGTAAACCGAAGGCTTGAATCAAGTGCAATCATCGCCAATGACGTCATTACATCAAGCACAAAAGAACAGCTGAACCGTTTTCTTCAACCGGTTTATTGAAGTCCGAAAGAACTGGTTCGTGGAAAAGAACCGAACTTCCCATCTCTACTGTTGATCCGAAAACTGATGCAACCGGATCTTGACTCGAGAACGAGTCAATCATTCTTTATGGCTCGGCTCGGTGTTCATCTTCAGTTCTCTCTTCACAGCAGTTCAGTCAGTGTACTGTTTGAGTAAATTAATTACTCCGGGATATTGGTTTATTTTAACTCAGCGGGAGTGTCAGCCACCTTAAAAAAAGTTAACAATTAATTTGTGGATTAATGCTTATTGGAGACGCGAACCGTTTCAAACAATTCAGTTCGATTTGGTGAACTGGTTCAAAAAGATCCGGTTACATCAAATGATTTGTTCGCGAACCAGATATCACTGAACTGCAGTGTTTTGAAATCTCACAACAGACCCGGAAGAGAAGACAATGCTGAATGAAGTCGTAGTTTTTGCTATTCTTGAACCAAAATGTATTTTCAATGCTTCAAAAAATTCTAACTGACTCTCTGATGTCACATGGACTACTTTGATTATGTTTTTCTTACATTTCTGGACATGGACAGTATACCATGCACACAGTTTCAATGGAGGGACTGAGAGCTCTCTGACTAAATCTAAAATATCTTAAACTGTGTTCCGAAGATGAACGGAGGTCTCACGGTTTTGGAACGACATGAGGGTGAGTTATTAATAACATAATTTAGATTTTTTTGTTGAACGAAACCTTTAACTGTGTTCGCTTGTGCTGTGAGCAAATTCACCACAACAGGTAATGAGTGCAAGACAGCTGGTTTTAGTCTGATGAATGTTAATCAGTGGTACACTGACTAAACTGTGTCCTGCTCACTTTATTCCCAATGGCCGCTGGGAGAATGACTAATTGAGTTTGGCATGCTGTCTCATTTTGAATTCACAGGCTTCGCATTTCGCATTCAGGCTTTGTGTGTATTTACCCCAGAGAGAGTTATTATGTTTGAGTTTCTTCTCCTGGGTGGTGATTTGTTGAGAGAACAGGACAAGTTTTCTTATTTGGTGGCTTCAGAACTGACCATTTCTCCCAGATGTTGACTGCAGAAAACATCCCTGCGTACAGTGCAAAGAGATAAGCAGATGTCTAACCCAGTGTCTATGAAGGGTTGCAATCATACAAGTAGTCATCTGAATATCATCTGGAAAAGTGTTTCTCATCTGGCTCGGATCACAGGTCTATAACACAACGGAGCATAGATATGATTTTTTTTTGTTATTTTGGTGCTATTATGCACAGTATAATTAATTTTAATTATTTAAATTTAAGTGCGCCCCCGAGTCCGTGTCGCTTGGACATTCACATGAAACATGCCATAGCTCATGAGCAACCGAACTCAGACCACCTTCTCCAGGTAGTCTCGGGTTCGGTACCCCAGTGTCCACCAGGGTCCGATGACATCCATCCATTCAGGTACTAGGTTGGATTTATACATGATGTCCAACATAAAATCTTGGACCTGAAAAGCATTTGAAAACCACTGATGTAGAATTTATTTAGAAATATGTGGATCTGTTTTATCAAACACTTCTGTGACTCATTTGTGTCACTCCATCGTTTGCAGGGTGACAGAGGCAGTTTATAGGCCCATTTGCACAGCTTCCCAGTGAGATCACCAGTTAACTGTCAGCCAGTAGCGCTCTTTACCCATAAAGGGTGGACTGGAAAGTGGAAAAAATGTGCATGTTATTTCATCTGTTAGACATTCACAGGTAACCTGCACTGCATTCAAAGTATACAATTTATCAGTATGTGTGTTTACTGGGAATTTAACCTATGACCTTGACATTGTCAGCGGCATGCTCTGAGCTTTCCTGGAAATAAACCCTAGCCTTTGGTTTAGAGAAAGAAATGACATCCAGGTCAAATGCAAACCCCAAGACAAAGTGATTTTATAGAAGGTATCAGTGCATACACGACAAATTGGGATAAACCCTTGTTTTTATACATAATAACTTTCATATTGTAGTAATATTTCATATTAATTGATTCGTACACATTTTTATTTATGATAAAAAATTATGTGAATTTGAAATATGAGACAATAGTTGTTGTTGATTTTTATTTTATTTTATTTTCTCTCAGCCATCATTGAATTGCTTTGCATTTTGTTTTGAAACTACTATATATATTATACTATATATATAGAACAACTAAACAATCAGCACCTGAACAGAGTAATCAACCAATTAGTAGCTAAAGAAACTAAACAGGCAATGAACATATAGTATCAAAAACTAATTACCAAACTGGAAAACTGCTCACATTTCTAAAAATAGACAACCAGACAATAAAACAGATCAAAAACAGAACCAAACAAACAAACTCAAACTCAGAATGATACTTAATTATCTACTCATTCCCTAAGGGGGTTATACATTTGTCCTTATCTTCCCCTTCCTAATACCCCTGTAACCACCATCTCTCCACCTGACTGAGGTTAGGTAGAAAACTCCTGCATTACAGTCTACCATGATGGACCTATGATGTTTTGGTTGGTTCTATGGTTTCATAGTAACTACCTTACTGATGCTCCAGACTTGAGGTTTCTGCAGGTCACTTCTTGATAACGGGGCTCCTGCGTGGGAGCCATGGTGAGTGAGTATGATCCATTTCTATATATGTGTGTATGTGTGTATATTTATATGTGTAAATATACTGCATACAAGTTAGTATATTCAGGTTCATAATGCACCTACTTTGATGGAACACTTGAAGTTACTCCATTCAAAGCTGTTTTTTATATATTGCACACTTGAGGTCCTTACCTTGAGTATCTCATGTTGCTATGATATATGAGATATCTTTCAATTTCGCAGTAGTGCTTCTTGTAGGACCAATTGTAGGGACCAGTTCTCAGTATTAACTAGTTGCTTTTTTAGCATGCTATTACTGGCCTATTGGCTGTTTATTAGTACTTATAAAGAACATATTAATACCTTATTCTGCATAACCATATTTTAGATTACGTGATTACCATATCTTAACTTAACAACTACCCTAATAACTATAAATAAGCAGCGAATCTATTATTGTTAAACAACAACAACAACAACAACAACAAAATCTTACTGACTCAAACTTTTAAATTTGGGTAAAATAATCTATATATGAAAATAATCATTTAAAATCACTTGATGATCGATTTAAAATCGATGATGATGGACAATGACGCCATTTTGCATCTTGTGTCTTGGCTATCTTAAATTTGTAATTTTCTTTTGTTTAATATATATATATATATATATATATATATATATATATATATATATATATATATATATATATATATATATATAATATATATTACACAACAAACTCTTAAAGTCTCACAACAAGATTCCAGTGACAAGCAATATGGCTGTCCATACCAGATGTGACACAACAATGCAACGTGACAGAAACGCTCAAATATCACAGCCATTCAGAAACGCAGGAGCACACTGCACTCCCAAATTCATAAATATAAACCTTTTCAACATTATTAAAAGTACTTGTGACTGATACCATCTTTGTCATGGAAAACACTTGTTGGTTGGCAGTTTTCATGTACATGTTTGTTTTATTTTATTTTCCAGATCTGAGGTAAACTATCATACTGCTTTCAGTATGTCTATGAATGCCACAGTATGATATTCAAAATCACATTGCACACATTTAACAGTGAATAAAGCGTATAATCAGTACCTGAGATCATCGTTGTCAGTTTGTATGTTGTTGTCCTAGGTGTGACTCAGCAGAAATAGAAACCATTTCTAAAACAGAAACTTCACATGTCGCCATTGTGTCTGGTTAGGACAAAAACTCTAATTAACATGGAAAAGATACCTCTTATCGCGTGTTGCAGCATTGTGTTGCGTTGCGTAGTGCCACATGTAGTTGGGACACAGTGTTAGAATACAATGACTAAGATAAGGACATTTCCTTTCTCATAATGCTTTCTAGATAGGAAGCTCACCAGATTTTGTAACAGAGCATTTATGTTATCTTGTAGGAATTGAACCAGCACAGAGGCAGAACAACATGTTGTTTAACCTGAGTCTCGCTAGGCCAGTGATTAATCAGCAGGAGATCTGATACATGAGAGTGACAGACGGCCACACTAAATCTGCCCATTTCAGAGAAAAGACACAGACTAAATCAAGCAATATTGGTTATTTGGTCAAAAGAAGGAGGTCTCTACCTCAGAGACCCACAGCTTTGAATCCTGCAGGGACGCAAACAAGAGATATTGTGGAGACAGATACCCGGATGGATTTGTTTTGGCAGGAAAAGGCTTGGCTTGGCTGATTCATGTGAGGGCCAGGCCAGGGTTTCTGTACTCAGCGGGTTCTCAAGGGCCTCGTGGTGACCTAGATCACTAAACTATGCCTGCAAGACCCTGGAGGGGTTTGCCTCAACTCTGCAGGGGGAATCTAGTTAACAAAGGAAGACGTATATGGGGTTGTCTCAGAGGCCACAGAAGCCCCAAGAGCCCATCAGTCACAAGAGGGAGATAACAGCAAGGAGCTTATTATAGAAAGCATTTCAGTTATCATATTTGAAGTCTGGTATTAAAGTTTTTTACAACACAACCAGTGTAAGTGAAAATAAGCGTACACTGTAAAAAATTTACTGTAGAATTTACAGGATTTTACTGGCAAAAAAGTTGCCAATAAAATCCTGTAAAAATGATGTTAATTGCTGTAAAATGGATTACAGGACATTACTGCAAAGCAAATAACAGTTAATTGCTGTATGTGAAATACAGTAGTTTGTAGTATTTTTTACAGTAACATTGAATTTTACAAGTAGTTTATTTTACAGCAATATTTTGTAAATTCACTAAAGTACACTATTTACCTGGCAAAAAAGTTGCCAATAAAGTCCTGTAAATATATTTTACAGCATTTTTTTGTAATTTCATTAAATTACAGTATTTAACTGGCAACAAAAGTTGCCAATAAAATCATGTAAATACCCCTAAATACATTATGATGTTGTAATAATTTAACAATGAAACGGCTTTAAAGAATAATTTTAACAGTAAACTATAAAATACTGATATAAATGCATTATCATGAGCTCTATCTTAATACATTTACAAATGAATGAAAACCAAGTCAATGATGATGCAAATAAGTATTTATTAAAACTGGCAGAAAGACATTGCAAGGCTTTTACTGGTAAAATAAAATTTTCAGTCTTTCAACAGTTAAATCTTATCATAAAAATAGCATAGCATCACAAATAACTGTTTAAAAAAAGCCATATTCAGAGTAGAACTTTAACTTTCTATAAAAATGAAGGTCAATCAACAGAATTTGTATAATTTTTTTAAACATTTAAAAATTAAAAAAAAAATGTTTTAAAGAAAAGGATTCAAATAAAATGCTGGAATCAACATTAAATCACAAATTCTGTTGTTTGAGCTTATGTTCTATTAAATTAAGAATATTCCTGCAAAAGACAATTTAATAAATACATACTGAAAGTCCATCAACTTTCTGAGATGAGCACACACATGAGGGTTGTTCCTCTTCTGAGACTTTTCCACTTGTTTTTCCTCTGTGTCCGTCTTGTATCCAGGGAGGGTTGTGATTCCAAGAAAACATCTGCACATAAAAACAAGAAAAAGCATCAGGATAAAGTTATGTATCAAATGAAACTAGCCCAATAAAAAAAATGTCAAAATGCCACTTATACAATACAATCAGCATTTACCAGTACTTAAAAGGTTACTCCACCCCAAAATGAAAATCTTGCCATTAATCACTTACCTCCATGTCGTTCCAAACCCGTAAAAGCTTTGTTCGTCTTCGGAACACAATTTAAGATATTCTGAATGCAACTGGGAAGATTGTGACTGTCCCACAGACTCTCCAGTAAATATCACTGTCAAGGCCCAGAAAAGTATGAAAGACATCATCAGAATAGTCCATCAGTGGTTCAACCGTGACGTTATGAAGCGACGACAATACTTTGTGTATGCAAAGAAAAGAAAAATAAGGATTTATTAAACAATTACTCTCCTCTAGTGTAGTGTAGTGCCATTTTTGGAGAGTATCTGTTGGACACACACTACAAAGCCTGTTCAGTGTCAGCTGGGTCACATGGACACGCTTTCTATGTTTATTTACGCTTTGATTTGAACGAAAACAGCTACTGTATGATAACGACTTTGTAAAATAAAGTTGTTATTTTGTTTTCTTTGCATAAAAAAAAAAAATATTCTTGTAGCTTCGTAAAATTACAGTTGAGCCACTGATGGCAGTTGGATTATTCTGAAAATCCTTTTCATACTTTTCTTGGCTTAGACATTGTTAATTGTTTGGCAGTCAGTGGGACAGATGCAAGCCTCCCGGCTCTCATCTGAAATATCTTAAATTGTGTTCCGAAGATGAACAAAGCTTTTACGGGTTTGGAACGATATTAACAGTTAACGGTGATGAATGACTACATTTCATTTTGAATAAGTAACCTTTTTCGCGAATGAAATTACTTAAGTAAAACTTATTACCTTTGAAAAAATTAATGTGTGCAAAAGATGCCTGCTCCCGGTGTTCTGTCAATTTGTCCTACGCTGTCAGATTTTCCTACCTCCCACTAAAACAGTACAATTGGGTAGTACAATTCCACAACGAAAAATGCTACTGTAAAGTTATGGTTTATTAACGTCTACACCTACCACAGCCCTAATCATACCCTTACAGTACTGCAAATACAGTAATTATGTGTTATATTCGCGGTTGTAGCTAGAAGGGATACAGCTACAGGAAACCAACAATAAATATTATTTTCTACCAATTAGATTGCGTTTTTATTAAAGTCTACACCTACCCCAACCCTAAACCTACCCTTACAGTAATGCAGATACATTAAATATCGTTGTTTAGCATGAGACAAAGGACGCGATATTGATGTGCGCGTGTGCAGTAAACCCGGGTAGGAAAATCTGACAGGGTAGGATAAAATGTCAGGACACCTGGACACACAATGTTGAGGTATGAATTCACAACCATCTGACCCTCAAATAGTCAAAAGCCACTGGGTGGACCTGAAATGAATAAACATAAGCAATAATGTAACCTGCAATGCAGTATTTCAATATAAAATGTAATCTAAATTACAAGTTTATCAAATTATTTAAATAATTAATATATTACCTAATAAAATCAGCTTCAGAGTCTTGAAGCATCGAACATTTCTCCACATCAGCTGCTATTCTTTGCACCTAAAAGACATAAAGAAATTATCTTGTGATTTCTTTAAAGCATTATGTACTGTAAATGAGACCAAAATTAACACCCCAAAAGGCATATATATTAGAATAAACAAACTATTATAAATTATATAATTTATAATTATAAATTGTTATATTACATTGTAGAACTGTACCACCAATCAAATTAAATAATTAACAGTGCAAAATTATATGAAATTTGAAAATACAATTAATAAATGTTGGAAAAAGCAATGCTACTTATTAAACCTTAAACTAATCCGCCATTAGGTGGCAGTAAATAACTTAATGAGGGAATCAACTGAGTCATTCATTGAACCGATCCGTTCAAAAGGTTGAATCATTTAGCTCAAATTTGGAAAGTTTTGATTTGAGAATGAACAAAATAGTTTTGCTCTGGTCTTTGTTTGGAATTATATTCGTCGGTGAAATACAACAACAGTTAATATTGTGTCTAAAAAAAGTAAGTAACTTGTTAACTAATTGTTTATTGAACTATGTATTTGCAATCGTGATACTCAGCAAAACAGCTCACTTGTGATGCTTCTTATATGTTATAAATAAACTCAACAGTTGAACATTTAACTTTCCTCATGTATTTTCTTTGAGTTTATGTGTGCTGTTAAGCTTTTTTGATGTTGAATGAAACGTTAATATAATCAGAATCATTCTCACATTTCGATGCTTACTCGAGTCTTTTTTTCTTTTCTTTTTTAATCAGGCTAACTTGTCCAGTCGGGCATATAAAGATGTCTTTCACTTATTATAGTAAGGCATTGAGTCAATATGGGATAGTTGAACATATAAACGAATGGAATTTCAAATGGTCGTCAGTTATTTACATAGATATTAACGTTAGTTACTATGACAATCGTTCGCATTAGGTAAACACCACTTTTAAATGCTCTCAATAAGAACATTTTACTTCCAAAAATCGAACATTTGGCGTAACTATGCTATGATAGCAAATCCCAGTTTACTGCACATAAGTTACCAAGGCCACTAAATGTCAGGATAGGAGGCTATTGTGACATGAAATCGCTTATAGATTAACTTAGATTAAATATAAAAGGTTATATTTCTTAAGTATAATTAAGTGAACTTACCAGGAATTATGAATAAAGCCTCTTATCTTCAATCGTTCTCGGGCTGCTCCAGTCGGCTGGGTTTCTGAATTTGAATGATGCGCGCACAATCCCATAATGCCACACTACAGTAAGTTAGTGTAGGAAACACCTGCTTCTTGTAAATGAATTACAGTTGACGTGGAAATATACTGTTAACAACTGTAAAACCTTATTTGACCCATAATGCATTGCGAATTACAGCTGCATCTTGTAAAATGTTTATACAGTAAAATTCTGTAAAATTTTGCTGTAGAAACTACAGCAATTTTTTTACAGTGTATGTTAGCCTTGTTTAAAAAGTCAGTTGATGCAGCAATAAATGCTGTATACTGCTTATATCTTTGATAATTGGAGTTTGACACCATTCTGTAGTTTAAACCAAAATTGACAACGCATACTTTGAATTAGCTTTTATTTATGTATTTATTTGTTTGTTTTTAGATTAAGTATTTTAAGTAAGTATTTTTGTTTAGGTTTTGTCATGTGCTTTTATCATTTTCTTAGTTTGGTTTTAGCTATTTTTGTACTTCAGCTTCATATTATTTTATTTCATTTTGTTGCCAAGGCAACATTTATAGTTTAAAACATTATGTTTATTTTTATTTTTCATGTAAGTTTCATATGTTTCAGCGTCATTTAAATTAACAGACTTTTATGACACTTCACTACAGCACTACTTTTACAATCAATATGTACAGGTATGCATGTGTCTATGTAAGTACTTACATATGAGTCCTACAAGTGAAATCTAATGACTTATGAAGTTACATTGAATAAGTTGTAAGAGTTTGGTTCCAAAATCTTACCAAGAAAGTGGCAAGATGACAACCACTATTTTCTGTTTCAAACTTTCACATAGCATCTTTAGGTTATATTAATATTAAAAATCACATCCAGGTTTTATAATCTTAAGATTGATTATACATATATGAATTACAGTTGACGTGGAAATATACTGTTAACAACTGTAAAACCTTATTTGACCCATAATGCATTGCGAATTACAGCTGCATCTTGTAAAATGTTTATACAGTAAAATTCTGTAAAATTTTCTGGGGACAGGGTCTTGTACAATCAGGCCAGGAACACACTGAACAAAGAGATTAGAGCGGCTAAAAAGACCTACGCTTAAAAGTTGGAAGACCAGTTTACTTCCAACGACTCAACTTCAGTGTGGAGAGGTCTAAGGCCATCACAAACTACAAGACACCATCCCCTTGCACTGAGGCTAATCAACGACTTGCTAACGACCTGAATGAGTTTTATTGCAGATTTGAAACCCCTAACACACATTCTGACCATCTCCCTACACAACCATTAACACATCCTGCAATCCCACCCTCCACACCTCCTGCTCTTCAAATATGTGAAGATGATGTGCGCCAGGTCTTCCAGAAGAACAAAAGAAGAAAAGCACCAGGCCCAGATGGTGTTACACCAGCCTGTCTTAAAATCTGTGCTGACCAGCTGGCCCCCATCTTTTCACAGATCTTCAACAGATCCCTGGAGTTGTGTTAAGTGCCTTCCTGCTTCAAACGCTCCACCATCATCCCCATCCCAAAGAAACCCAAGATAGCAGAACTTAACAACTACAGACCTGTGGCTCTAACGTCTGTCGTCATGAAGTCGTTTGAAAAACTGGTTCTGGCTTATCCGAAGGACATCACTGGACCCTTAATGGACCCCCTGCAGTTTGCTTACCAAGCAAACAGGTCCGTGAATGATGCAATCAACATGGGATTGCACTTCATCCTGCAACATCTGGACAAAACAGGGACTTATGTGAGGATCCTATTTGTGGACTTTAGTTCGGCTTTCAACACCATCATCCCAACAACCCTTCAGACCAAACTGACCCAGCTCTCTGTTCCTAGCTCTATCTGTCAGTGGATCACCAGCTTTCTGACAGATAGGCAACAGTTAGTGAGACTGGGGAAATTCACATCAAACAGCTGCTCTACCAACACTGGTGCCCCTCAGGGATGTGTTCTCTCCCCTCTGCTTTTCTCCCTGTACACCAACGACTGCACCTCTAAAGACCCCTCTGTCAAGCTCCTAAAGTTTGCAGACGACACTACAGTCATCGGCCTCATCCAGGACGTTGATGAGTCTGCTTACAGACAAGAGGTTGAGCAGCTGGCTGTCTGGTGCAGTCTTAACAACCTGGAGCTGAACACGCTCAAAACAGTGGAGATGACCGTGGACTTTAGGAGAAACCCCCCTGCACTTTTCCCACTCACCATCATGAACAGCCCTGTGACTGCAGTGGAATCATTCAGATTCCTGGGAACCACCATCTCTCAGGACCTGAAGTGGGACAATCACATTGACTCCATTGTGAAAAAGGCCCAGCAAAGGTTGTATTTCCTTCGCCAGCTGAGGAAGTTTAACTTGCCACAGGAGCTGCTGAAACAGTTCTACTCAGCCGTCATTGAGTCTGTCCTGTGTACTTCAATAACTGTCTGGTTTGGTTCAGCAACAAAATCAGACATCAGAAGACTACAGAGAACTGTTCGGACTGCTGAAAGGATTATTGGTGCTCCCCTGCCCACCCTTCAAGAACTGTATACATCCAGAGTGAGGAAAAGGGCTCAGAAAATCACTCTGGATCCCTCACATCCAAGTCATCCCATCTTTGAACTTTTGCCATCTGGCCGGCGCCTCAGAGTCGCAAATACCAGAACAGCAAGGCACAAGAACAGTTTCTTCCCCCAGGCAATCTACCTCATGAACAGTTAAATGTTCCCTACTTATGCTTATAAACGTGCAATATCCTTATATTTATTTGTTAACCCTCCATCCTAGAACATTCCTGCATCTCACTCAATCCTATTTCATTATCATTTATAGCACAATTGTTTATACACTTATTTATTTGCCAATTTGTACATCTTTTTTTTTGTCTGTGTGTTGTTGTCTCTGTGTACTGGAAGCTTGTGTCACTAAAACAAATTCCTTGTATGCGTAAGCATACTTGGCAATAAAGCTCTTTCTGATTCTGATTCTGATATATATATGATCAATATATTAGGGCTGTGATACGATTCATAGGTTTTCGATTCAAGAACGATTTTTGCTAATTTAGAACTCGATTTGATTCACAGTTAAACTCGATTTGATTCACAATTAAATTCAATTCAGTTATAACGATTAGATTCTGCATTTTTTAAATGCATTCACAGGATTATTTAAATGTTTCACCAAAAATCTTGAAATGCTTATTCAGGGGGCTAATTACAGTAGCCTTCATGTGACGGTGGAGTGAAGGAAAGTCAGGAAACAGATGTGAGTTAACAGTTTTAATGAAGTGAGATGAACAATAAGACACAAAGGAACAATGAGGCTGAGAAGACGACACTCCGTGGTGGTGGTGAGGAATCCAGATGATGGCGAAGAGAAGGTGAGTAATCCGGATGATGACGGTGAGTAGGCAGCAGGAGAGGATGGCACAGGAACTGCGGGGAATAGAGCCGAAGGTAATTGTCCGTGGCTGAGTGGATGTGCAGAGAGTGGATGAGGTTCTGGGAAAAACACAGACATCCAACGCAGACAACACTAGAGCCAACAAACAGGGTAACTAACATTAAACAACGATCAAACAAACACAAGACGTGAGACAAGCCAATATATAAAGGATGAGTAATGAGTGACAGCTGTTGCTGATGACAATTAACAGAGACGCCCACAATCTAATCAGTGCAGATGCGAAACACACAGACTTCACCACAAAGTGCAAACACCCCGAGATCACGGTTTACCAACCGTGACACTTTATGGAACCATAGGTTAGGAAAAATAAATATCTATAATCAGACTGCCTGTGCCTCTGCTCATAAACCTGTGCCTGTGTTTTATGGTTAAATGAAACATCCATAAACTTAACAGAAAATATCCTGCCATTTTTTTTTTTTTTTTTTTTTTTTTTTGTAGAAGCATGGTTTGTATGCAGTATGTACACACTAATAGAATTTAATTCTCCCCGAACAATACTACTGTCACTTTTCATTAGCATTTTATAACAACGACAGCTGGTGGAGATTGACCAAAGTTGCTGATAGACTTTGTCAACAGCCCAACAACAATGATTATAACTTTGCTTTAAGATATGGTGCTTTACTATGGCCAGCTGCCCGTCCTTGGATAACACAGATTACAAACATTGTCTTCAGATATCATGGTGCTACTTAATTCACCAGGCAGATGTTGTGAAGAACAGAATTCTTGGCAGGCGTGCGAACAGCTGGCTGGTGGGTGCTTGAGTCTCAGGGAAGCGGAGATCGGAGCACCCTGCCAGGGAGCGGCTTTTGCATTAGCCGACTTGAGAAAGGTTAAAAGAGTCTCTATTTAATCAAGTTTTTTGCAGGCTGTCCAATAAACCACATCCTGTTAGAGTTGTGATAAATGAGGAAGATGATGTTGACGCTCATGAGCTTCATTCTTATATGTGTGAATGAATGGACCTGCCAGCCACATTAGAGACTATGTTTGCCCATTTCAGCTTGTCTTTTATTCATGAAGGGACAGAAATTTGGGAAATTTGTGTGACTGGAAGAAAATACATTACTCATCGAATGAAGATAGGCCAGGCTAATTATTTGTCTTATAATGCTAAAGAGTTCTTCTGGTTTCTAGGGTATTGCTAGGGTCTTCTAAATGGTAATTAGATAGTTATTTTAAGGTTGATACTTTTGACTTCAACTCTAAAACCCATTGAGTCGCCTTGCTGTTTGCACCCTGCATAGGCAGCTGGTTTCAAAGGCAGCATCACAATTAAAATGGAATCTCTTAAGGTATCTCTTATACTTCTGCATCGAACCTATGCATAGATGCACATCCTACACCATAGCCTGTCGTGCACCTGTCCAAAAATCTAACAACGCAAAAATTATATGTGGACTGCAAGTGCTGTGATTGGTAACACCTTCTTATATAAGATATAAACCTGCAAAGAACAAGTGTCTTATCATTTGTTATACTAAATAGCATTATACAACAGTAGTTTTCTGTGAAAAACAATACTGATCTGGCGTGGTACAAGTCCTTGTGGAGAATGCCAACTTCTCCTGTTCCATTGTTGTCTCCTTTTGTAGTTTTAAATAATGATTTAATGATTTGATATTTATTTGCTGCTGTCACGGCTATAATGTTTCTCCAACAAACCGCTTCTTCTTTAGCTTTTGTTGTGGTTCTGCAGGTTACACCAGCAACATGCCTGTGGACACTAGCGGCTTGCATGTGTACTGCACGTCGGCGTGGACAAGCGGACAGTTTAAGTGAAAACTGATGCACAGCCTCTGGTGTAAAGGCTACGGCGTAGTATAAACCAGCCTTTAAGCCACTGATTTGGAGTCCTCTTTATAAGATGCCACTTCACACACTACTTAAATAGGGCTCCTTACTAAAGTTATTTTAACAGTGAAATACACAATAAAGAATTCAATTAGAATGTATTTATTTATATATTTATTTTAGTGGTGGGCCGTTATCGGCGTTAACGTGCTGCGTTAACGTGAGACTCTAATCGGGCGATAAAAAAAATATAGCCGTTAATCTATTCTCAAAGTTGGTTTGAGAGCTGGGTCTAGGCGAGCTATGATGACTATCACCTTGATATTTTATATAACCGACTGGCTGAGGCCAGCCTAAAAAGATGCTCAGGACAGTTGACGGCCACTGCTGCGCATCGTCATGAAAGCTTATCTTTTTCACATGTTTTTAAGCCTTACCGCTTGTCGATTTAAACATTAAAACACAAGACGCTGAAAATCTGAACGGAGAAGCTGGTTGCTCGCGCGCTGTGTTCGGTGTGGAGAGAGATAGAGTATCACGCGTATCACGGACAGCGACACTGAATCGACCTCTCTTCTGCGAAGAGAAAGGCGTCTCAAAACACTTGAACATCGAATTTGCTTATTTTTGCTCTTGTGCCGACAAATACATACAAAATATGTCAAAATATCCACCTTGGAAATTATGTTCGAAAAAACTGTCAGTTATTTCTTAAGTGAAAGTAAACCGTTGAGGAAAAAAATGGGATGTGTTTTATATTGGATGCATTCATCATCTCTTTAAGTGTCCGCGCCTAATTTAGCTACTGGCTGTTGTGATGTTAATACAAGAAAATGAAAGAAAATCACTCACTGCTCTTTACTTTGTAGTTTTAACAGTCAAACCAAAAATTATTCAGACACCAGGTATAATTTTTGATATAGCAAAACTGTAATAATGTGAGAAATGTTGAAGGTGTCTGAATAAATGTAGGTTTGATTGTATATTTCATTTTAACATTGAAGACTATCCAGTGCTCTTTTACATTTAATTATTTGGTTTCTGTATCTTGACACTTACAAACTTGAAAAAAAAAATTAACATTGATGTGAAACAGGTGTAAGGTTGTTTGCACCTTGTGCAATGTGGAATTAGTTTACAGCTTTTTCAAGCACTTTGTGATGCATTTTGGAAACAGGAGATGAGCCCCTTTTCTAATGCACCACCTATCTTGATAAACCCCTTCTCAAAAACTTACTGTTTCAATTTTATTTGGGTAACACACATATTTTGAATGCCTTCGGCATAATTCGAATGAGCCATTTTAATCTAGATTAATCTCGATTAATTTCAAGATCACAGTGAGATTAATCTAGATTAAACAAATTAATCTATGCCCACCACTAATTTATTTATATATTTATTATATATTTATATATTGTTATATATATATATATATATTTATGTTTTTTTTGTTGTTGTTGTTTATTTGTTTATTTGTTTTTGTAATTATTGGTGTGTTCAAGTCCTCCTGGGAAGTTCGTACGCACGAGGTGGGAAGTCGTGCTTATGACGGCATGTGCGTTCAAGTCACTTTCGTCGGAGCAAGATGGTGGGTACTTTCTCTTAATTAAAAACACAAAAATACAGCAATGTTCTTAAACTCTTGTTATAGAAAATAAATAAAAAAGAAATGTGCATTAGGTATACTTTGTTTTTTAATGTTTTAAATTATTTTATGAAGCTGCTGCAAACTTTATTGTTACAAGTTGCATTGTTATATTATAATGCCATCATATTATGCCTCGTCGATTAACTTACTGCGCTGTAAATAGAAAAGCCTGACAATATCACAGCTAAATACCTTTAAGTATTTTATATTCCGCCATGTTAATCACTGACACGCCCCCAACTCGTACAGATCAGGGCTTAAAGAAAATCCCGAGTTCCCCACTGGTATTTACGATATTGTGGTGGCGTTCATGTGCATTCAACTCAGAAATACGATCTAAACGAGATGACTTGAACGCACCATATGTTCAAGTCAACTTGTATCTGCCATATTTATGTCATGTTTTTTAATAAGACACAGTGCATTTTGGGATTGGCTTCAAAGGATCCAAAAGAATACAAGCAGTGTTAAATAATATTTACATACAGTATTTAACCTTTTTTTTTTTTTTTTTTGCACTTTTATATTTAAATATCTACATTTTATTTGTAAATAGCTTTTTATTTATTTATTTCAAATATATATATATAATCTTAAACTTATTTTGTTAACTTATTTTCACTTATTTTGTAGCTGCCAAGACAGCATATGCCTTTTTCATTTGGGTTTTTCATATTTCTGTTTAGTTAGTTAAATTCTTTGTTAGTTTTGTATTTTTTTAAATTAACAATAATAACACAGAATTTAAGTAATGCTACTTTATCATTTGGCCAAAATAAATCTAAGAAGCGCCTAGTGTCAGGAGTGTACCTGTAAAGTGCCACCATAAAATACTATCTGGCTTTTGTGACAGAGTTTATGTCTCTTCAGCTTGAGCTCTATGAAAAACTCAGTTCCTTTATTATTCTCGTGCAAGACCATGGAAGGCACACATTTACTCTTAATTAGGTTGACCTTTTCAGTCCAGGTCACTGCAGGAGAGGAGATGAAAAGCATCTTCAGTGAAGGCCATCTATCTTCCTGAGCCCCGGACCGCTTTGATTCATATGTTTCATTTCAGAATCCAGCCACCAACAGAACTGCCAGTTTGACAAAATTATATCACACTTCCCATCATGCCCCAAAGAGAATCTTAAAGGATTTATTCACTGCCAACGATACCAAACGGAATTGCAGTATAATTAGAAATGCTTTTTCACTGTTGTAGTTTGGCTTTAGTTCCAAGATAAGACTGGGGTACAGTATGTTGTTCTATGACTGCTAGGCAGTTGCAAAGGGGTTGTGAGTCATTGCTAAGCCATTACTTGTTGAGCTCAAAAGATTCCCAAGTTGTGTATATTTTCCAAATTCTGAAGCTCTGTATTTTTTTTTTATTCATTTATTTATTTCAAACCAATTTTGTGCATTCCTGTCACAAAGCTTACATACTTCAAATTTAAAACTTTTCAGAAACATTTGGAGATCTTAAGGCTAGTCAAAGACTGTGGTTTACAATGCTTATCAATCATCACAGCTTCCCCTTCCATTTTTATTTTTATTTTTTGCAGTTATTTTTGTTGGTGTTATTCGTATTATGACTGACATTTTGATGGATGACTTGTATGTTTATATCTTTTTACTGCTTTAAATCATTTTGTCATCTTTTGCTAATTGCTATAATTAAAGACTACAATGAAGCCAATCACCCAGTATCACACTTTGAAAAAAACAACAACAACAACAACATTGACTAAGTGCACTTTGTTTCACACCAAATGGACATTAATGCATATTTGATGATAAAGAAAAGCTAGACCGCTGTCTGCTGTCAATACAATTATGCATATATATATATATATATAATAAACAATCTATAAATAAGTAAAGCACCCATACAATTATATTTTAAACCTTCTTCTTCTTCTTCTTCTTCTTCTTCTTCTTCTTCTTCTAATTTTACATAATAGGATGTTTATCAGGGAGGTCTATAATGCATGGTGTGAAAGTTGTCTGTTTTTTTTTTTTTTTTTTTTTTTTGCTGCCAGATGGTGTAGTTACGACATCTACCAGCAGTGGGAAATGGGGCCATGTTAACCAGCCAAACCTTGTCCCTTTGATGTTAATGATATCAAAGTGAAGGACGTACACATTTGTCATGTGCACAAAAAAGTTACAATTTTAAATTGAGCACATGCCATTGAAGTTGCGACCTCTGAAATGGAAATTGCATTTGTATTCCCAGTGCATTATTGTCTCCTTGATACATTTGTGTTTTGTTTAAAACTGAGCTTTTAATTGTCCAGGGGAAAGACATCTCTGATAGAAGTTAGTTACACAAGGTTGCCAACCAAGGACAAATATAAACACTAGGGGCTCAGCCAAGGAAATTGGTGAAGGGAGTATTTCAATTAGAAGTAAATACATCAAAACAATTATGTATGCCCATTTGCATTGGCTAATGTTCTACACCAGGATTTACCATATCAAACATAGTTTACTGTTGCTTCGGGCTGTGGGCTATATGCAATTGAATTTGATGCACTGATTTATGATCTTTCATTGCTTAGATTCTGCAACTCAAGTATTTGCCTTTTTATTTTCAAATAATACATGCATATTAATTTCTGAGTGATTATTTAGGAAGTAAACAGTAAAACATGGGTATTAAAAGTTGTATCATTAACAACAACAACAACAACGATAATAATAATAAATTTAATCTTAGCAACTTTATTCATATAAAAACTTATATTGTTTTATTTAGTTTGATTTGTTGGAAATGTTGGTTTACAAATATAATGTTAAATGAATACAATTATGTTCAATATTTTAAAATTATTTTATTCTGAGAAATCCATTTAATAGAGTATCAGCAATAATGGCTGTTAGTCTGTCTATTATTGAATAGAAAGGAAAACAAGTGGTATGGACTGTCCATAGGGAAGTCTGTTTTGAAATTATAGTAATAATTTGTGCTGCATCTATTTTTCCAACTATCTGAACATGTAATATCACAAATATTTTTTAGGGTTCATTCAGCTTCATTCTGGTTCAATCTTGGACTGTCGGCTTTGTATCACTGTGGAGCCAGACTAAGAATCTGCTAATCTAAAAAAATAAATACAGAGAGATTGAGAGAGACAAGGTGAAAGACAGACAGGAAAGTTCCAGCAGCTAAGTCAGACAGCTGAACGTTCCCAGTATAGAGTGCTTTCAAGTGCAACAATTAGCGGTACACATTTCAATGTTTGGTTTGCTTGCAGAAAAATGGTACATGGACTGAGAGGTGGCAGCATAATTTATTTCCACCTAGCAAATGTGATTTCATTTAAGCAAATGATTTGGAGCTGATTTTTTGATAGAGCTGACAGTCACTCGCCGTACTGTGGGTTCATTGGTCAGATTACTAACTTTGGCTCTGTGTGGCAGATGGGTACATCACATAATATCAAATGTGATTTATAATCCATTTGGGTTAATGGTTATGCGACTGCAGAGTTAAATGGTTTAGAGCATCAAAATATAAATTATACAGCGCATCTGCACTGATTGCTTGCTGAGATCCCTCTTTCAAAAACCTTGTAATTTCTGCACCATAGTGCCTCCAAACAGAACTACAAAATGTATGCAATTTTCACTGCATTGTTTGCGGAAACAGACTGTCCCATGACTCCAGGTTAAAATGTTAGTGGAACAGTGTTATCATTTACTCACCCTCTTGTCATTCCAAACCTATATTTCAGTTTTTTTTGTGGAACACAAATTTTATGTTGCTTTTTAACATTTCTGGAGCTTAATTTATGTGTTATGAACATTCTACCTATCAAATGATCTACAGAAGAAACTGCTGCACCACAGCTCGATCAAGTATTATTTTTATACTATTATAGTTTTTAGTAATATTTTATATTAGCTTCTATTTTTATATGATCATTTTAATTCTTATGATTATGATTATTATCAATTTAATTATGTGCTTTTGTTTTATATATATATATATATATATATATATATATATTGTGATGAGTGTCCCGACCGCCTATCAGCACATTGATTTTGCCCTGTCCTCATTTGGCAAGCGGTCAGCATGAGAAATCCCAAAATGACACTGGAATTAGCAGAGGCGGCCCATCGCCAAGAGGCTGGGGAGCAAGCACCGTCATGGTCCTGGAGAGTGGTCCAGGAGCAGCATGCTGGAGGGCATCACGCGCCCAGTAAACAGGCCAGCAGTCCCCAGCCCACGGGATGAGCCGATGCCCACAGCACCTTCATCCAATCCCGCACGGACATTGCTGGTAGGCTGCGTTCTTCACAAAGATCTCCCCCCTGAAAGCACCCAGGGCGAAGATAAAATGAATGGCTGGACCTTTAGGGGACACTGGTGGGGGGGCACTGATGCCGGCGCGCCGAAATGAAACACAGTTGCCTGTTCTCTTGGCCTCGGACAGAGGGAAAGATGGTGACTCCCCTTCCCAGAATCCTAATATCTCTTATGATGTCTACCAACAGGTCATGGGAGGGGGCTCGTTTGGCAGAGCCCAGTGGGAGGACAACCAACTTAAGCACTTTTGGGCACAGGTGTGTACCGTGGATGGCAAGGATATGTGGCCAAAACCCCATCCTATTCCCCGCTTTATATTATAGAACGGCCTGCTTTATTGTGTCACCTCGCGGAGGGGGGAGGAAAATAAGTTACTGGTGGTACCCCGCTCCAAGACTGAGACTGTATTGCATCCCTGTACCCATCCCTTGGCAGGACATCTCGGCACAGCTAACACCACCCAAAGCATCTGGGATTGATTTCATTGGCCTGGCCTTGAGATGGGATGGATCTGGTAGGGCCGTTGCCAAAATCAGCCCGGGGACACGAACACATCCTGGTGATCATGGACTACGCCACTCGGTACTCCGGAAAGCCACCGCCAAGAACATCGCCAATGAGCTGTTCCTTTTCTTCAGCTGAGTCTGCATCCCATCCTGACTGATCAGGGAACCCCCTTTATGTCCCAGCTAATGGCTGACCTCTGCTGGCTGCTTTGGGTAAAGCAGATGCGGGCGACAGTCTACCATCCTCAAACGGATGGACTCATCAAAAGTTTCAACCAGACGCTCAAGCAGATGCTGCAGTGGGTGGCTGCAGAGGATAGACGGGACTGGGACTGCCAAATGCTGCCATACGTCCTGTTCAGAATCCGGAAAGTCCCACAAGCATCCACAGGCTTTACCCCATTTGAGCTCCTTTTCAGCTGCCAACCCCAAAGGCTGTGGGAAATGGCCAAATAAGCATGGGAGCAAAAACAGCCCAAGTTCCAACGGTCCGTCATCGAGCATGGGGCCGAAATGAGGCAGAAAATTGACCACGTCATGCCATTAGTCCGGGAACACCTGGCAAAAGCTCAGCAGACCCAGCGACTGCAGTATGACCAGGGAATGCAGCCAGACAGGGGATCGATTGATGGTACTGGTCCCTACCTAAGTTTCTGGCTACCTAGCAAGGGTCCTACATGGTGGTAGGAAGATCGGACCGGTGACTTATCGAGTACGCCAGCCTGGGCGACAGAACCCGGAACAACTATACCACATAAACTTACTGAACAGATGGGTTTGGACCAGGGAACAGACCACTGCACTCGCCGCCCTCGAGCCCGTGCTTGTTGATATGAGCACCGAACTATCCCAGGGGCAGAAAGCTGAGCTACATCACCTGATCGGTCAGTTCTCAGATGTGTTCTCCATAGTCCCCGGGAAAACCCAGGTCCTACAGCATGAGATCAAGACCCCGCCAAGGGTCGTCATTAAGCAATGGCCTTATCGGATCCAAGTGGCTCGTTGGCAGGCTATTGAAGCAGAAGTCCTACAAATGCTGAAGTTAGGGGGATTGAACCATCGCACTGCCTTGTCCAGCCCCTTCTTCCTGGTACACAAACCCGATGGCAACCTCTGCTTGTGCAATGAGTTCCATCAGCTTAACAAGGTTTCGGAGTTCGACAGGTACCCAAAGCCCCGAGTGGATGAGTTATTAGATCGGCTGGGGAGAGCCCGGTACATCTCCATGCTGGACCTCACAAAGGTATATTGGCAAGTACCCCTGTCAGAGGACGCTAAACCCAAGACGGCTTTCTTGACCCCAATTGGCAACAGGCAGTATCAGACCCTTCCCTTCGGTCTACACGGTGCCCCTGCCACGTTTCAAAGCTTGATGGACATGCTGCTATGGCTGCACCAGTGTGATGATGTGGTCATCCATTCGGAACATTGGGAAGACCACCTGGATGGGCTGCGGTGGGTGCTGATGGAGCTTCGGCGGGCTGGAGTCACCGCCAACCCTTGTAAATGTCATCTGGTGCTCTCTGAGGCAAAGTACCTGGGGTTTCAGGGTAGGGCGGGGCCTTATCAAGCTCCAGGAGAAAAAGATGGAAGCTGTACATGCCGCCCAAAGACCTGGCACAAAAACACAGGTACGAGCATTCCTAGGGTTGGCGGGGTATTATCGCTGCTTCATCCATTACTTCTCTTCTTTAGCCGCCCCCTTGACAGACCTGACCAGGAAGGGGCGCGTGGTTTGGAGCCCTGAGGCAGAAGAAGCATTCTGGAGGATCAAGTAGGCACTCACTGCAGAGCCGGTCTTGCATGCCCCAGATTTTAACTCCCCCTTCCTGCTACAAATGGATACGGGATTGGGAGCCGTCCTGTTCCAAGTCCAGCAGGGTAAGGAACATCCCGTATTGTTTATTAGCAGGAAGCTGACCACGGCCGAGAAGAATTATGCAACGGTGGAGAAAGAAGCACTAGCTCTGAAATGGGCAGTCCTGG
Source organism: Carassius auratus (assembly GCF_003368295.1). Lineage (NCBI taxonomy): Eukaryota > Metazoa > Chordata > Actinopteri > Cypriniformes > Cyprinidae > Carassius > Carassius auratus. The sequence continues at coordinate 21,004,381 of NC_039243.1, read as the reverse complement.
AGCTGCGATATTACCTGCTAGGCCGAAAGTTCACCCTCCCCACAGATCACATGCCTCTACAGTGGATGGCCAGGGCAAAGGACACAAACACCAGGGTAACACGCTGGTTCCTCGCGCTCCAGGACTTCCACTTCATTGTTCGCCACTGGAGCTGCTAACGCCAACGTGGATTGACTCTCACGGATCTGGTCATCTTTTTCAGGTCTGTCAGGGGTCACTCCCTTGTTTAGTTAATTAATTAGCCCCACACCTGTTTCTCTTTACCACAGATTATGTTCCCAGTATTTAAAAATCTCTGTTCTCCATTTTTGGTAGTTCCGCTATTGATGAAAGATCATTTGAATTTGTGTTTGGATGTGCCTTTTTTTCCTCCTGTGGATCATCATTAAAATAACTATTTTGATATATCCTTCGTCGTGTGCTTTGCCTTAAAAAAGTGATTAAGTTTAGTGTAGTTTTTCTTTCTTTTTGGTTTTGTTTTTCCCCTCTCCCAGTATGGTTTTACCAGCTAGCTAGCTCCTATGCCTGGAGCAGTTGGACCGTTCGCTGGAGGTATACACCAAGGACTTTATCGATCTGGCGTGTCTTACCTACTTCCCAGACCACTCGCTCTGTGTTTTTTATTACATCGGCCTAAACGAGGAGTGTAAGGCACGCCTATCAGAAAACGGTCCCAAAGAGGATTTTGCCGCTTTCATGGAGTGGGTGCTGGAGAATACTGCATCACCATTCACCGTGTTCCCCGCTGAGGAGGAACTTTTGGACATTTTCCAGAGGGATTTAATAGATTGGTATGAAGAGGTATTACCCAATTCTCCCGTGTCTCCGCTGGTTCCACCCAACCCTGAATCTCCTGCGTCTCCGCTGGTTCCGCCCAGTCCTATATCTAGACATCAGCTCCACCAGGCTTCCTCATCCCTCTGGCTCCACCTTGGTCAGTCGTCGACCATCTGCCGCCTCGAGACTGCACTTCTCTGGCTTTGCCTCATCACTACATCTCTCCGGCTCTGTCAGTCTCCTCCTCCATCCTCAGACACTCCGGCTCCACAGTGGTCTTCCGGAGCCCCACCTACACCTTGGTTGCCCCTCTGGATCCTCAGTATCACCCTGGCTCTCCATCTGCTTGACTCCATCCTGGGCTCCTCATCCATCCGTGCAGTCTCCATCAGTTGGCCCCCTGGTGTTGTTGGCTCTTACTCCACCATGGCTCCTCCTGCCATCGACTCCACTGGAGCTCCATCTGGCTCCTCCTGCTCCGGGCTCTTACCTGGCTCCTCACTCCAACCACTCCACCCTGGCACTATGGTCTATGCTCCCACTCCATTGCCTCCCCCATGCCCACCTTCTGAACCCCCACCCTCCCTGCGCTGGACTATTTCTGTCATTTAATTATTTAGCCCCACACCTGTTTCTGTTTACCCCAGATTACATTCCCAGTATTTAAAATTCTGTGTTCTCTATTATTCCTTTGTCCACTATTGATGTTAGATCATTAGCATTTGTTTTTGGATGTACCCTTTTTTCTCCTGTGGATCATTAAAATAACTATTTGGATATACCCTTTGTGCGGTTGCTTTACACACCAACACGTGTGACAGCAGGGTATCTGGGGAAAACTAAAATTGTATTTTTCTATTACAGATGAACTCTTTAGACAAGAGATAAAATATATTACTGAAAAACTTGGGAATGGGAATGGGAAACTCACTCTTTCACTTGATTCTTATTGTTCCCCACCGCATTGAAACCATGTAGAGTGAAGCGTCAGCTGCAGAGTAACTACAAGCAGTGTGTTGTGTGCTGGTCATTGTAACATGTTGCTCAAAGTTCAAAACCATTTCAACTTTTGACCTTTCAAAGCAGAGCCAGTGATTACTAGGCAGTCCCCATGATATATCCAGTGTCAGTAACTGCAATGACGTGCACAGAACAAATGGAAAGCAGCCAAAAGCTAATCAAACCGAGGTGCTTAGAGCAAAAAGGTAAAATACTTGGAAAAAAAAGTTATATGCAAGATAAAAGTTTACTGGGGAGAACAAGGCAAACGTTTCAGTCACATATTAACCATTTTCAATGCCGATTAGGAGCCATGGCAGGTCCAAACAAAAATAAACTTTTCTTACACTTTATGAAACTCCTCATAAAAGTACATGAAAAAAGTAAATTATATCATAATTTTAACTTCTTTTTAATTATTATTTCATCATTTTCATATTCTGATTTTTTACATGCTATTTCTGTAATGCAGGGGAACATGAGTTAATGAAAATCTAGTCATTAAATCATAAATATGTAAATATATAATGTTACCAAAAAATAAAAAGGCAATCAACATAAACAAATAAAAATGAAATACTTTATTTGTTTACTAGGAAGTCATGTGACTATTAACCTACTACTATAGTTGATCATTTTGTCTGTTTTCTGTTTTTAGTGGGCATTTGTTTATGTTAACGTTTCGTGTACATGCCAGAATCTAATATAATCGCACTTCCATGAGCTTTTCATAGGAAGGTCAAATTGTTGTTTTTGTGATTCATGTGAAAGTCATGTGAAAAGGACTTACAGTAAGTGACCATTAATTAGTCAGTTACGGTACTGATACTGTGTTCATATAATTACCCGCAGGGCATAACATTCAGAACACTGCCTACTCAGCAGCCTTTGTTCATACTGCAATGGTTTATACAGTACAATTCACTAGCTTACCTTGCATAGTGAAGCCACATATCTCCTCCTGCTGGCACATTTTGTCTAGTGTTTGAAGTTAAGTATGGCTTTGAACCAAATATTTGTGCTGATAAGTCATTTTCAGAAGTAAAAATCTCACTTTTCTACCTCAGACGCAATTGTTCTGCAAGGCTAGTTAATACATGTCAAGATCAGGGCAGCCCTTGGTATTTCTGCTGAAGTTATTATGCAAAAGAAGACCTCATTCTTTGCCTGAAGTTCACAGCACATAGGTAATGCAGTGTAGCACCAAACAGAGCAGAACAATGTTGCACACATTGTGCAAGTGTTATTCAAAGCATGACATGATGCAGATAATGTTTGTAACAATTTGCTTGGCATTGCATGTCATGCTTTGTTAGATGTGTACAGAGATAGCTGAACTCCTCAGGTTTACAGGGCATTTGACTTTTACAGGAAGAGAGATATAAAGCCTATAAAAAAGCCAAAGCAATATTTAAGTATTTTGAAAATTGATATTGTAAGAGTGCAGATATCCAATCTGACCTCAATTTCAGCTTGTTTTTACTGGCATGGATTTTTACGCATATGGTACACTAAATTATACTGAAGCTATTTTAGGGAGAAATATCTTTTTAGATATATAAACACATTGTCAGATTTTATTTATCAGTGTTTAAATGGTATTAAAACAATGATCCCAATTGACAGTGATGGCATTATAATTCAATAAATGCATTTACAGGAAATGTGTTATATAACTATGAACAAAATAATGAACTGCAGCATTTATGTGCAAATGCTCCAAATATAGAATTAGTTAATTTGCATCAATTATTTGAATGAATTAATTTAGTGAAATTAATCAAACTTTAAAACATGATATAAGTTATATTAAAGCAAGCAAGCAAGCAAGCGCAAGGTTGGGGGTTCGATTCCCCGGGAACACATGATATGTAAAAATTGATAGCCTGAATGCACTGTAAGTCGCTTTGGATAAAAGCGTCTGCTAAATGCATAAATTTAAATTTAAAGCATGATTGTTCTAGGAATTCTTTTACTTGGAATTGTCTGCATAATACAATATTAAATAACAACAATAATAATAATAATAAAATTGCACACACCTCAATTTAGCCACACACACACATAAAAGTGATTCATAAACAACTATTGAACAATGTCAATAAGTAGTGAAACTGTTGTACATTTTTGCAGTAGTGGAGAACCTGGGTGTGTTGCACTATCTATATTTTTTGATGGTAAAGAATATAGACTTCAAATTACTGGTTTTTGCCCAGCAATGTATTTGATTTCATAGCCAATTAAAAGTAAATCAGATAAAAAAAATAATAAAAGCTCTCAATTAGACTAAAAAAAAAAAAAAAAAAAAAAAAAGAAGAAATACAAAAAGGTTATAAATTTAAAAGTTCTGCCTCCCTTACTTATGAAATGATGACTATGCCCCTGCTCTGTGTTGTTACATATTGTAAAACATGGTTTGATGCTAGGAAAGATACATGATGTTAAAACTATTGTTAAAATTATTGTCACTATTCTCAGAAATCTAAGCAGAAAGCTTAACACTTCTATTTCAATTACAATTTCATTACAGCAAGGATGCATTCAACTGTTCAAAAGTGAAAATTAAGACATTTATAATGTTATAAAATAATTGTTTCAAATAATTGCTGTTGTTTTGAACTTCCTAATCATCAAATGATCATGAATGAATAAATAAATAAATAATAATTGTTTTCAACAATGATAAGAAATTAGCAGTAAATCAGCATGTCAGAATGATTTCTGAAGGAAACACCAAAGAATGGATCACAGAAACAAATTACAATTTAAAATATATCCAAAAAGAAAACAGTAATATTATTTCACAATATTACCATTTCCATTATATATATATATATATATATATATATATATATATATATATATATATATATATATATATATATATATATATATATATATATATAACATTATTTATTTTTATATAAATAATAATAAGACACTTCTTTAAAATACAATTTCCAATTATTATTGAGAATTCAGGAGTGCAGACATAATATGTCCAAGTAATTATATATTAAAATAAAATAAAATAAAACAAAATGAAATAAAAAATCCTCCCTTGTGCTTGGCATCTGCAACAAACATATCCATTTGCACACATTCAGATTCAGTTTTCCCCAAATCTGTCAAGTCATTAAGCAGACGGTTACTCTCAGGAGAACTTGGTGATAATTGAAGCAGGTATGAGCAAAAACAGTTGGAAATGTCTATCACTGTTCAGTTAGTACAACTGTCTCTGTTGCCTCCAAGAGTAGTTCAAAAATTGAAGAAAATTATCTGGTGTCAATTTGAGTTCACTGCTTTTCCCCCATTAGCCTCAGGGGAGCCTGCTAGTATGCATATATGATTTATTGAGAATCACAAGTGTCAGATGTTGTATAGTTAGTTGTATTCTAAGTGGCTTTGTTCACACAATCAAGTGTTTTGGATTGACAACCATATTTACTAACAGGTGTGAATCTAATTATCTTCATATAATGGTCTACATGTGTCGTTCAAAAGACCCACGAGGTCTGATGACGTATTTCTAAATTGCTGTATATTAATTGCTGTGTTTTTTTAAATCTTTGTCTCCCACTTTTCTTCCTGTTCTGGTTGGATCCAGTTTGCTTTCTTGTCTCAGCAGCCCCCATCTCTCAAATAAATAAGACTATTGGTTTTCTATATAAGAAGTTTCTTTAAAGGGGGGGTGAAATGCTATTTCATGCATACTGAGTTTTTTACACTGTTAAAGAGTTGGATTCCCATGCTAAACATGGACAAAGTTTCAAAAATTAAGTTGTACGTTTGAAGGAGTATTTTTGTTCCCAAAGTTTTTTTCGAGTATGGCTCTGTGTGAAAAAAACAGCATTAAGGGACCAGTGGATGGAGTTTATTTTTACAGAGCATCAACGGAGTTGTGCAAGTGTTTTTGTTTGTTCCCTGCATTTCGAAGATTCTTGTTCTCAAGGCCCAGTTTGACGACGGATTTGCGTATCGTTTATTTCTTAAGGATGATGCAATCCCAAGGATAAAGGGTCACGATCGTGTGTTGGAACCGCAGGCGGTGAGTAAAACTGCTTCAAATATCTCTGCCTCCTTGTTAGTGCGTCCGCCTCCCATGCCAGAGACCCGGGTTCGAGCCCCGCTCGGAGCGAGTCGTTGCTGCTGCTGCTTTCGTTCAGTTTCAGCCTCGGGATCTGATTCTGGATCATAAATAAACGGCTGAATCTGACTGTAAGCCATGGTTTGTTTTGGATGATGGGTTTTCCCTCACGGTAATGTCACAGCTTCCACATGCTCTCAACGCAAAAGCCTATTCGCGCTCGTGATTCTTTAGCTCCGCCCACACGTCACGCCTCCAGCCGGTGTCCTGACATTTTATCCTACCCTGTCAGATTTTCCTACCCGGGTTTACTGCGCACGCGCACATCAATATCGCGTCCTTTGTCTCATGCTAAACAACGATATTTAATGTATCTGCATTACTGTAAGGGTAGGTTTAGGGTTGGGGTAGGTGTAGACTTTAATTAAAACGCAATCTAATTGGTAGAAAATAATATTTATTGTTGGTTTCCTGTAGCTGTATCCCTTCTAGCTACAACCGTGAATATAACACATAATTACTGTATTTGCAGTACTGGAAGGGTATGATTAGGGTTGTGGTAGGTGTAGACGTTAATAAACCATAACTTTACAGTAGCATTTTTCGTTGTGGAATTGTACTACCCACTGTTTTAGTGGGAGGTAGGAAAATCTGACAGGGTAGGACAAATCGACAGAACACCGGTCGTGTTTTTCCGGGAAAAATCGGTACAGACTATCTTTCTCTTATGAATATAATAAAACTAAAGACTTTTTGGATTTATGAAGGATGCAGTACTGCTCTATATGTACTCAAGATTAACAGGATATTGAGTAAAAACTAGCATTTCACCCCCCCTTTAAAAAAAAATATATATTTCAAATATGAAATTGGCCTTCAGTTATTTTCTTTTCTTCTTCTGTTTTTTTTTTTTTTTTTTGTGCTGAAAATGTCAATTTCCTTCTAGTACAAACATTATCCTATCCTTTTATTTCTTTTTTTTTTTTAGGGAAGCAGGTAATTTTCTAGTCCAATTCAATAACTAGCATTTTCAGGGTCAAAATAACACAATACAACATAAGGGTTAATATTTTGGACTGTGTGTGTATGTGAGTGGTTTCAAACTTTTGAATGGTAATGCATATATTTTGTAGGTTGTTTTAATTGCTGTTTTGCACAGTGCATCTCTAAAAGTATAAATTCATTATTTAATTTTTGTTTCCACAGAGTCCTACAGTATGATACTATCATAGAGGTTGGCATTCATGAATGCATGTTTAAATCCTTCTCTCTCTGGCCCTGTCCACATTTCAAAACCGCGGAACATGTGTTGTTATCTCCGCCTACTGGACACTTTTTCAGGCTTCTGATTGGCCAACATGGCTTTACTGTTTAGAATACTGTATATTACTACCTGTTGGCTTGGCATGCTCTTGACAGTGCTTTCTTAGCATGTTTTTGTGTTTTCATGTGAACAAAGATTTATTAAATTATCTGTTTATAAAACATATAACATGACATGAAACATAAAAGGACATGGCCTCTGTGAGCTAACAAGCATGTCTTTGTGCGCTTGGATCTTCACAGCTCTGGTCAATCTGCTAACAGGCAATTTGAGTTCCTGATCCTGGTTCAAATTAAGGATACTTATTGGATTCCCTGTGTCAATTCGTGCTCAGCATTTGCCACCAGAGTGAAAACCAACGGTGAATTCATGTTTCACTTGCTTGTAGAGCCAGTGAAATGTTTGCATGTCTTTGACTAGTTGCATCTTGTGGAACTGAAAGTTTTAAAACCACATGCCCATTTGCACCAAGAACGATAACTGTATTAACTATAATGCTAATTATATTATTGTACACATCAATGCACAATATTGTTCAATTTAATATAAGTGTGCACACGTCGTCTGTCACTTTAAACATTCAAGCTCTTTAAACATGAGTGAATTTTGATAGTCTGTCAGTGGTTTGATCTTTTTTTTTTTTTTTTTTTTACGTGATTCCAACATATCATTCATCTGCACTGTTATTGTACATGCATGACTGTATGAAGTTTAAATAAGGTGTTTTTCAGTTGCCTTTTGTTTCAGTCCACTCCTGAGAATCTGCTTGCAAATGTTTTTAATCCTTCTTGACTGTAGCACTAATAAGTACATCCCATTACTTTTAGCATTTCACTTCTCCTTCCAAGTACATCTAGCATTTAATACGTTAAAACGGCCACTGTGGCCAAAATATATATGCTCTTCAGTTCAGGTAAATAGTCTTGTACAGCATTTTAATAAATCGTTTCCTCTGATAGCTTTACATTTGGATGGACTTCTTCAAAAGTACGACAAAGATGTTTATGTTTAATAAGGCTTATTAAGTGAGAGCCAGCAAACACACAGAGGGTAGAGGTTCTAACTGTCTTGTATTGAATTGCTGTCTCCCCCAACCCAACCCAACCCAGGATTGATTACAAATTATGTTGTGAAACATTATCAACACTGGGCAATCAATATTTATCAAATTGTGTTTTCACCCCTTAATTGACTCTTTAATGTGTCGCATAAACAAAGACTGTTTTGTGCAGTTATTGTCTTAAGTTAAGTTAGACGTGACATACAGCGAAGTATGGTGACCCATACTCAGAATTCATGCTCTGCATTTAACCCATCCAAAGTACACACACACACACACACCATGAACACACACCCGGAGCAGTGTGCAGCTATTTATGCTGCAACACCCAGGGAGCAGTTGGGGGTTCGGTGCAGTGCTCAAGGGCACCTCAGTCATGGTATTGCCAGCGAGATTCAAACCCACAACCTTAGGGTTAGGAGTCAAACTCTCTAACCATTTAACATGGCCATTTAGCTGTCATTAAAATGAGTCTAATTTAAATTTACTTGGGAGATCTGGTCATAATCTCATTATAGCCATACAGTACATGCTGCCTCATTTAAAACAGATTGTAGATGTTGTTGTACTTCTGAAAAGTTGTACGTACTGCTCCCCTTTTTAAACCCACTGCAGGGGTGCTTATTTTAATAAATTAAATTAACTCCCAGTACGGTGGAAAACATTAAATTGATGCATATCAATCAGTTAAACTAGAAATTGCCCTAAGGGCCATTCTCAAATGACCTTGAGCAAGTAAAAATGTAAACTTTAATTAGTCCAAAAGGCACAGTAATCTACTTTAAGAAATTAATTTTCTTTTATGCTTTTTGGATTCAGTTACACCTGAGTTTCCTGATGAATGCATAAATATGAATGTTGCTTTTATAACGTTATAGCTGATATATTTATTTTGAAATGTAATATGTTATTAATAAATAATATAAATAGGATATGGCAGTTTTAATGAATAATAAAAATGCATTTAATATTCACAATAAATTAACATTTAATCATACCTAACTAGTTATATATATATATATATATATATATATATATATATATATATATATATATATATATATATATATATATATATATTAGGGGTGTAACGATACGCGTATTCGTATTGAACCGTTCGGTACGACGCTTTCGGTTCGGTACGCGGTACGCATTATGTATACCGAACGGTTCGTTGGAGTAATTAATTATATTTGAAAAAAAAAAAAAAAAAGAGAGAGAGAGAAATATAATGATATGCGTTCAACAAGGTAGCCCAATAACCCAAACGACGTAACAGGCAACGCCCCTGACACTCCCGAAGAAGAAAAAAACACCATCTTATATGTTTATGTTAGGCTACTCAGCAGGCGCTCGCTCACTCAGTACGCGCTGAAGGCTCGTTGCAAAATAGCCAATGCGTTTAACAGACTAGAAATGAGAAGATCCTCCAATAACCAACAGGTCTGGTGTTTGGGTGCACTTTGGATTCCTTTTAAGCTATAATGGTGATGGCAAGAGAGTGGTGGATAAAAAAACAACGGTATGTCGCATCTGCAACATGACAGGGTACACCAGCGGGAATACGAAAAAAAAAAAAAAAAAAAAAACACCAGCGGGAATATCTGGGATATATGCGTCAGTACTATCTGGGAAAAGACGAAAAAAAGGAGAAACATGCACGCAGCAAACTATCCCTGCAGCATTTAGACACTATAGCTTACAGGGAATCCAACCCAAACACCAGACCTGTTGGTTATTTTAGGATCTTATATTTCTGGTCTTTTAAATGCATTCGACATTTTGCAACGAGCCTTCAGCGCGTGCTGAGTGAGCGAGCGCCTTAGGGGCCGTTCACATATCGTGCCTAAAAACGGATGGAAAACGCTAAGCGCGTCTTTCTCCTCCTTTACAAAGCGCTCGGGCAGAAGCGCTCATGATGCGTCTGTCTTTGCTAAGCAACAATGACGTGCTCTCTCCATGAGACGCGGAAATTTCAGCGAAGGATAAATGGATTTGCAGCTCTAAAAATCGCTTGCAGTAGCTCTGCTACTAAATTTATTTCAAAATTGCAATCCATATACAACTATGATCAGCTGATCCTTCATCTTGGCTGAGCTCTCAACGTTGTTACGGGAAAGGATGAAGCTGATTGGTTGGTTCTTGTCACATGACCCGCAGTGCGCTTGCGGCATTCTGAAAAGTTGAGATGTTTTTACATTTTGCTGTATCTAAAACGTATCGAACCGAACCGAACCGAACCGTGACATCAGTGTATCGTATCGAACCGAACCGTGAATTTTGTGAACCGTTACACCCCTAATATATATATATATATATATATATATATATATATATATAAATATATATATATATATTAGGGCTGTCAAAATTAATCCGTTAATAATGCGTTACCTCAAATTTATTTAAAGGACACAAATCATATTTCCACACGATTTATGGCACGCACATTTTTTGTTTGACCCATGACCTAACCTAAGTTAGTTGGAGAAATGGAGATGCTTTTTTTTGCCAACTAATTGGCTTTTTCGCTAGATTTAGTGACTTCTCAGACCCCTGTAGCAACTTTTTTTTTTTTTTACTTTTTTTAAGCGCCTAGCAACAAATCTTTAAGGTTTACCCAAACCTTATTTCTGAGACTTGCCTGTATGCTACTTCCACGCTAGCATGAGGTCTGTCTTTCCAGCTGCGCACACACCTCTTTCTCTGCATCTGCTCTGTTCCGCCAGTGGCAGAGAGGAGCAGCACTTTCAGTTAAAATATATATTATGTTAATTTTACATGCAAGTATAGCCAAAATCACAGCACAGCGATTTACTTTTTCTTATGTGTAGACTACAAATGAAAACAGTTTAATTGAGAATTTAGCATCATAAAAATACAGTATGTGGGCACAGAGAGGCAAACAAATGTATGACAAACAATGCCTTGAATGTTGCTGGGGGGATTATTGCTAAGTTATACACAGAACCATTGGGTGAAGTGGTCATTGCTGTGCTGTATCATGAATAAAATACATCTGCTGAACAATCATAATCAAGGAATGGAACTAATATATAAATGGAATGGAATATATAGAAACACACACACACACATATGTATTTATGTTTCATTATGAAATTCCATAATGGAATCTCCCAGCCTACTCTCCCAATTTGTTCCAGTTCAAAGCCTGTGTTTTCACACTACTGGAAACTGAAGTTAAGTAAGTAGCATTCACACCCCCTTTTGCTATCATGTTACCCAATTATTTTGTGCCATTTCAAAGATCTCTGTAGGGGACGTCCATGATAAAAACCATCTCATTATAACCAAAACGACTATTACATGTCTTAGTACCGAGCCCCTGAACAAAAGTGCTTCTCGTGTTGTTCCATCTTTCATTTTCATGTTTTGAGATGTGGCCATCATACAAACAGAATAAGACATGCATGCTTTTGAAAGCAGTATACTAAGTTTGTGCTATACAGAGAAACTTTCTTTTGTGTGCAGTGACACGTGCCATGAGCTTCAGATGTGATGCTGAGCAGGAGAAAGCTTTAGTATGCATATAGTTGTGTCAATGTGTGACAAATGTGAGCAGCCTTATATTTATCTGTTAAAAGTGGTTCTCCACTTTTTGGAACTGTGATGCATATTTAAAGACATGGCATGTGGATTTGCATAGAAAGAAACCTGAAGAAGTGGCAGAAAGGTCCCGCTGAGTGGGCGTTGTGGAGGCCCCGAACAGTAGGGGGGCCTCCAAGTTTTGAATTGAAACAAGCACATATTAAACTTAATCTACAATTCAGTAAACAACGGTGAGGGAACACTCTTTGAAAATATATATATTTATGAGAAAATACATCAAAACCTATAGAGCAAGCAAGCAAACAGAAATATCCTAGCTGCGTATTCTCTTCAGTGTTGCTTCAAAATTACCTGCTGCAACTGAAGGAAATAGAAGGGTGTAACCAATTTTTTTTTTTTTTTTTTTTTTTTTTGTCAGTTGCATTACTTGACATGAAATGTAATACTTAATGAGAAAGTGCTGTTTACTTTACATTTACGTTATGCACTTTGTTCAACAAAACAGAATGAGCATTTGTAACCAAATTAAACTTCAATCCACAAAACTTTTAGTATAATTCAAAACATTCCGAATGATCCACAAAATCTCTTACTTAAGTACTGAACATTTCATGGACAAAATGCATTTTACTAAATTTTACTGTGCATTAAGTTTTGAATGCACAGCATAGTTGTATGTCAAAAGTACAATTTAAATAAGTAGCATAACATAGCACCACAAGTGGTTTAAATAAAGTGTGAAATAAACACAAGCCAAATGTTTGATGTCATGACTGTTACCATATATTTGCATTAGTTGCATCAATTATATGCATTCATTAGCCAGGACAAATGCAGATTAAAAGATAGTGACGTTAAAAAGCAAATTGATATGTTCATGTAGCTGACAGAAACATATAAACAAATCAGAAATGCGGAACATCACACTCATAAAAAGTTTGTTTATTCTTGAAGTGAACGTTTGCCTGTTTGTTGATTAGATGTGCGTTTACTGTTATTAGTTGTGCAAGCCGCGATGCTGCGCTTCTCACATTGTGTGACCATCATATTTTATTTTGATTAGATATAAAATTGAAGAAAATAATGTGTGAGCGTATGCATGCAATATACATATAATTGCATCTGATCAATGTATAATTCATAATAATATTTAGAATTTATTCCATTAAAAAGTATAGTACATTTTCACCGTTCACTACTGGCTGAGATATTACCATTCTGTTGTTGAAGCATCTCTATCATAAAACAGTGAGCAGTTATTGATGATAATTTGATGATAAAATGTGTTGTGGTTTAAACAAAGGTAAACAAAGCTACACCACTCAAAGAGGTTAAAGTATAACTGCATTTTGTGTCACAAAAGTTAGTCAGGTTACACTCACCACTCATTACTTTTTGGCCATTGACAAATATATAGCTTATATGTCATTGTCCTATAAATAGCTTAATTGGTTTTCTTGCATGTCTATAAAATCCATGAGACTGTTAAGCATAGTTTTCATGTTATATGCATGTGTCCTCTTTACGGGTCCATTGCAGCCTTTATGACTAATGCAGACTCACGGCGAGCTATGCCCATGTACAGTATATGAGGAGTTAGTCACTGAAGTGTTTAAAGCAAGGGCTGAGAGTATTATTCTGGACATAATGTACTTTTTAATTGAATTTAAAAGTCATTAAAGAGGTCTCCTCTTTTCTGATTGTGCTATGACAGTGATCTGAAATCATATAAAGAAAGATAAATAACAACAAAACAGTTTCTGATTTAGTCATTTTGGTCAGCTTTGCTAGACAGGCATCTGTTTTAAAACCATTTACAGACTATACAAAGAAGAGCAACAGGATATGGAACTTGCATGCTGTGCAATGTCCTCACACAACCCTACTTCGTTATAATGGCTGAGTTGTTTGCTTTCACCTTGCTTTCTTCAGAGCAGTTCAGAATTTTAAGACAAACATATCTAAAACAGTATTCCCTGTAGTGGGGTAACAGCTTTTCAGGTTTCCATGCTAGGAAAACTAATGACCCATTAGATAAATTCACAGTACCCCCCAACCCCCCCCCCCCCCCCCCCATTCATGACTTGCTCATACTTGCAGATACAAATTGGAACAGGACTCACTCATAAACCAGAGATAATCAGTTTCTGTCATTACCTCTGTCTCCTTTCCATGTGTTTCATCACGGACGTCAAGAGCTTTAACAAGTAAATCACAAGATGTGATGTAAACATGAGATGCACATATGAAAATGCAGTGCAACTGTAGCTTGGAATATCTATCCCTGAGACGTAGGCAAACATGGGCTTGCAGTTGTTCTAAAAAAATAAACCTCAAATGTCATAAAGCATCTAATTTCCCCCAGCAAGATTTATGATCAATCACCAATAATACACATTCTTTTGAGAAATCATTGCAGCTGCAGAGCATATACAAGAATGAGCTTCTTAAAGAGACATACATGTACTGAGGTCTGATTAAGCGATGAAGTTGTTGCGGTAATTATGTGCTCTATTTTGCCTTTAAGTGCTTGATTAGCCTATTTTCATTTCGTATTCATAATTATGTATACGCAAATTGGTGCACAGAAATCTGTACTGCATGAGGATGTACAGCATGAGGATGAGTTACAATATTCATGCTAAATGATGTAGAGTATTTATGAACGTATGTATGAATGTAAGTATGTACTGTATGTATTCTTAGTGGCGGTGTATTAGAATATTTACATAATACCACCCAGATGTTCACATAAAAATAAAGAAGTTGTACCTTTTATTCTTGTTGTAGTATTGTTGTTGCCACCAACTGTCATGCCGTGTTAGACGCTGTGAGTTTCACTGTGAAAGCGAAACTATTTTGTTTGGCCTTCCAAAAGAGGACAATATTCGCTTTGTCATGCCTGGAGCTGATCCATGCTGGTCGCTGAGGAAATAAATCAAGTTTTCACAGTGGATTGCCGGATCGGCTTTCACTGTGGACGAAGTGGACTCCAGCTCAGGGTTATCTTGAGGTATTCGACCAATCACAACATACTGGAAAGCTTGCCAAACAGAGCACACCTCGTTTTTCAGACCGATGAGCCTTGTAAAAATGTACTCGTTTCAGAAGGCAGGGCATGTAGGAGAAACAATAATGTACAGTATGTGGAAAATTATAATAATATATATATATATATATATATATATATATATATATATATATATATATATATATATATATATATATATATATATATATATATATATATATATATATATATATATATATATATTTATTTTACCTTAAACCACATAAACATATTTAATTACACCAAATACATCAAATAATGTTATTTTTAGCAGCATCCCATGACCCCAAATGCAAAATGTAACTTTTAAAACACTCTTATTGCTTAAAGATCCAAAAGACCAATCAGAACTGCAAAGAAATATATATATATATATTTATTTTTTTTATTTTTTAATATATACGTTTTTTTCCTCCAATTTGCCATTGATTGGCCAAACAGATGATTGTGGTTGACACAAACACATGCCATTTGTTGAGTCAGTGTTGTAGTACCTGGCTGGCTAATAAACATTTTTCAGGTATATCAACATTCAAATGGCCTATATATTTTCAGTAAGAAATTCTTCAGCAAGGATGCATTAAATTGATGTATGTGTGTAACTAATGTTAATGTATAATGTTACAAAACATCTTAATTTCACCTGTTTTCAATTTTGATGACAAGATGTTTCTTGAATCAGCATATTACAATGATTTCTGAAGGATCATGTGACACTGAAGGCTGGAGCAATGATGTTGAATATTCAGCTTTACATCACAGAGAAATAATAAGAAGAAGAAGAAGAAGAAGAAGAAGAAGAAGAAGAAGAAAAAGAAGAAGAAGAAGAAGAAGAAGAATACATAGAATAAAGTACATCGAGTTATTCTAAATTGTAATTATATTTCACAATGTCACCTTTGAACAGTAGTGTACATGCGTTTGATTGGAAATTATTGATTGAATTGCATGGAAAAAAACAATGATTTAGCTTTAACAGACAAAAAAAAAGGAAAGAAAAATTTTTTTATTCAAGTGGGTAGCATGAGACATTTCTATGAAAAAAAAAAAATTGTTAATTGTGGTGAAGTTGTTTAAATGTCAACTGTACTCTTCATATGAGAGTTAAACAGAAAATGTCACCCTTAGGACACAAGCTAATGTATAGGTAAAGTTGACTACCTACTGTATGTCTGCCACCACTGATCTACTGTCTCACCAAACCCTGTGAGCTTACCTATTAGGGAACTTTTGGGCTTCTCAGTGAGTCGACAACTGCTGTCTTGAGTAATGAGTTAAAAAATGCTCTGAATCCATTAAAGTTTTAAGGGCAAATTATGCATTTCAAAAGAAGGGTGATGAAATTAAGATTCACTCAACCACCAGGTGGTCTCCAACAATAATAATAAAAAAAATAAAATTAAAAACCCGGGATCCCAGGCACCGTAATTAGGCATTCATTTAATTAAAACATTTTTGGAAAATAAAAATCCATCAAGTTCCCTTGCATGCATGTCAAACGTGCCCCTTCTAATTGGTCTTTTAAGAAGATGTAGGCCAATCCTTGAATGGTCAGAACTAACACGTAAGTTCTCCTGAGTTTTTAATGATGTGAACACATAATATAAACCCAGTTTTGAGAGAACGCACTATTATTTGGCGTTTCTACTAGAGCCTCCCACAAGCATCACATTGATCCATCTCGAGTCATTATCAAAATAACTTTAGCTTAGCTTTTTTGATAAACCCCAGTGACTGGCACCAATGAACAGAACATCGGAGATGAATCAAAGATGGAAAAAGCTGGTTTTATGGGATGTAGAAGATGCTGCCTGGACGTTAGCAGCAGGTTTTTAGATGGAATAGCTCATTTGAATCTCTAAATGATGGGAAGGATAGGGAGGGTTACATTAGTCAGGTTTAGTGCTTTTGTCATGGTCTATTGTGCATATCTGACTTTAAGCCATAATGTTATTAGATGTGCTGGAAATTTGCACCTAAACATGACTAGGCACTAGGGGTGGGATGGTTCACTGAAAAACAAAACAAAAAAAAAACGTTTGGTTCTTCAAACACGGTTTGGAACGAGCTGGAACCGTGGTTCAACTTTAATCTGACAAAGCATCTGTAATATGGTTTGCTATAAATAACACGTAAAAACAAACAGGGTTCAGCATATATGTGTTTCTGTTGATGGATGCATATTCTGGCTTCCCAGACATTACAACAACAGCGATAAAAAAAAAAAAAAAAAAAAAAAAAAAAACCTTGGACAAACCATTCACTCTTGTTAAATGCGAATGCCTTATGCTGGAATATGAGCAGTCATTTATTAAATCATCACCCGGGTGGTGATAGCGCACGCACACAGGGCAAACCCATGCCTCAGAATGTGCGCAAATATAAAGCTCTCTCTAAAGTATTGTGTTTAAATGGACAAATCCACACACAAATTATGTCAAAATGCCCGTCTGTGTAAGTATCCTAACGCAGACATGGCCAACTGAACGTAGACCGACTGTTTCAGTGCACTGGATCAGTACATTCTCTTAAAGTGGTAGTCTCTGTATTAATCGAAAGACAACAACAAAGAAATCACTCACTGCTCTTGACTGAAAAGCTTCTGTAACTTTAATAAAGAATAATATTTAATTGAATATGCAATGTTGTTTTACATTTGATTACTTTATTCAATTTACCTAATTTACCTGTACCTAAAATCTAATGCTAGACCAACCTAAACAAGAAACTGAAAATCACTGTTTATTTTATTTGCATCTTCACTCTATTGAATTTATTTGTGTTGTTGCTTGTAGTTTGATAGAATATTCTTATTTTATTTATATCTATCTGCTCGCACACAAATTGGGGCTGCCTGATCATATTAACCCTCTGGAGTCTAAGGGTATTTTTGGGGCCTGGAGAAGTTTTGTCATGCCCTGATATTTGTGCTTTTTTCAGTTCAAAGCTGACTTTCAAACAAATTTTTAGGCATCCTTACTCCAGTCACACAATCCTTCAGAAATCCTTTTAACAATCTTATTTTCTACCAAAAAAAAAAAAAAAAAACATTTATTATCATCATCATCATCATTATTATTATTATTAATGTTGAAAAGAGCTGTGAATATTTTTCAGGTTTTTTTAGGGGGAATAAATTGAAAGAACTGCATTGTTTTTACATTTGTTAGAGTTATCTCTATTTGACACATTTATATTATTTACATCAAGCTTTTGAATGGTATAGTAGCCTATTGTATACTGTTATTGAAACTTCATAATGTTTCACTTGATTATACATTTAGTCAGGAATTATAGTTTGGAAAAAGTATTTGTAAAAAGTCTAACTAGTAAAATGTTTACACGTTATGTGAAAACTAGTACAAATAAATAAAAAGAGACTTACTCATGTTTATGATCTCTGCTGAATAAAGTGCTTCATTCTTTTTTCTGAGGAAATCCATTTCTCAAATCCTCAACCACATCACATCTGTTTGGAGTGATTTATGTCTTATTCCTCTCATCGCGAAGCAAACAGTAAAATAAAATAAAAACTCGAAGAACAGGCTGCTTTTTCTTCTGTGTGGGCGTATTCAAGCCGCGCGCTTCAGTTTGAATCTGAATAGCGCGTTAAGCGCGGGGCGTGGTCACATTAGATATAATGAGCGGAGATATGAAAAATAGACATCGCGTTGTTTTCATATGGATTACTTTATCTCAGAATATTTGTTTTCGGCAGCACCTGTTTAGTTTAAAAGTAGACATTTCAGGCTTTCTATAGATATCTCTCTCATATCTCTTCGTTGAGTATTCACGGAGTTACAGTTCATTTTAATGACGTGTTTGTACATGACGATCAGCGGAGACAAAGACTGCAGACAGCATACCTTGTTTGTTATCTTTATTTTATAAGTGCACAAAGGTGTTTTGTTATTATGTCTGTATCCAAAAAAAAGTAGACCCTTTACAGATTCGATTGATGTATTGCTCTTATCTGTACGATTAAAACTGAGAGTGTAATTTAAGTTCTTTTCGGGGTTATCCGGAGAAAATGACTCAAAACGCATATATGCGTTAATGGACTCGAGAGGGTTAAACACCATGATTTCAAATCAGGATGATGACAGATATAATTACTGTATGTCAGCAAAACAAGAGCTGTACTGTACAGGTCCATTAGATAGAGGAGATGGAAAAACTGCTTGTGTGAGTGTTGCAATAATCTTCTGCATAATGTTTCCAAAGCATACCACAAATGTAAGGACAGAACATTTAGAAAGATGCTTACATGCTAGATAAGCTTTTTTGAACTGCTGAAACTTTAATGATGATCTGCTGCATGAGATCACATGAGGCGTTCCCCCCGGCATGATAACCTTAATAAAACCTTGTGTGTGATGCGCCAAGATTTTCAGATCTTGTTGTGTGTGTGTTTAATTTGAGGGAAGAAAATCTGCGAAGATTCTTTTTATGTGTGTGCTGGAACCAGATTTCATAATCGGTTAGGATTTTAAAACTCCTGTATTCTGAACCCGGCTTTAAGAATAATCTTAAGAATAAAGATAATAAAATTCTTAAGAAGATTTTTTGGGAATACAAAATATTTTTTAATGACCAAATACGGAAAATGGCAGTTAACGTTTCTCTCTCTCTCTATCTCTCTCCTTCTCTCTGTGTGTGTGTGTATGTGTGTGTATGCTGTGATCACAGAGCATGGAGAAATATTAATACAAGTTATCTTCTTGTGCCTACAGCAAAATGTATAAAAAGGCTTTTGAAAGTTGGACTGAGTCTTTGATTGATTGGATACAGGACTCCTGTGTTATCCAGGTATTCTTTACTTTCAGTAACATTTATATGCTGTAGTTATCACTACTGTGTACGTCATTAGTCATATAGCTCTCTGACTTCAGGTCTCGGCAGATTTTTCACACCTGCTGATGCCTGCCTTATGTTTACCAGGACATATGATTTATTACTTAATGAAAATTTCATTTTGTTTTTCATCCCTGCGCCATCAATATTGCAGCAGCCTGTACACAAAAGCCATATAACGTTCAAACATTTGTTTATGTGGTGACATGGCAGCTTTAGACAAACTTTATATTTTCAGTCAAGTGGGAAAGTCGTGTCAGCCATAGCGAGGAACAAACTGATTGTTTGCAGTGATGTACTTGCAGATATCTTTGGGCTCCAAAACTGTTCTATTGATCTATTGACTTGTCTTTGACAGATTAAAAAAAAAAATAATAATAATAATAATAATAATAATAATAATAATAATAATAATAATAATAATAACAATAATAACAATAATATGTACAACTGAGTCTGCTAGCTAATTTCAACTAAAAGGGAGAGGATGGATATTAAAAGCTGTGCTTTTCTACCATTAATAAGTGAAGTGTTTCATTAGCATTCTCCTAGCTGTTATTTTGAAGGTGACACAACAGTTCATGCTACAGTATGTGCTTTGCTTCACTGCCAGGTCTATATTGGTTTGTGAGTGTTTTGACTTAGAGGAAAGCAATATCCAACATATTTACAAGGTTTCTTTATCAAAGCACCTCAACACACACACACAAAATGAATGGATGAATTCATGAATGAATTAATGAATTAATTAATTAACAAATGTGGGACTTTTCACTGATGCAGTGGCATCAGTTTCCTCAGAGAGAAAGTGGTTGACCCAACAGGGCTGTGACAATTAAAGTAACCATGATAGCTTCAGCCTGCTAGTTAACTCTGCGGTTGCTATGTGTGTGAAGCCTGAAGTAGCTATTCCACAAGGCTTGCTAATCATTTCATCATCTTCTTGACTAGCTAACAACTGTTGATTGATGGTATGTGGCACATGCAGTCTCTTCATTAGACATGCTGTGTAGGAGATTCAACCGTTGTGTGTCGACAAAGCAAAGTCAAACTACCTCACAGTGCCAATCAGTATTACCTGGCAGCTCTTGGGAAGACAGAGAAGATAAAGCACACCTGAAGTAGCTGCCACAGCAGTTAGAGTTGCAGCTGCATTGATGGAAACTCCAAGCTGCTGCTGTGAATTAAATCTCTGAGAGCTGATGTACATCAACATTAATTTAAAATGTAAACACCCATCTTTTGTTTTGTTTTTTGCACATTCAGCTGCATGATACACATTTTGAAAAACATGTACAGTATATGTTAATCAAAACAATTATGGTGCTTCTGAAAAGCATTATGAGCTAATTGATGAAATTCAGTTAAAATCTCATGTAGCATGCCTTTTAAAAAGTGAAAACCTGCAGTCTGTCTAAAAGTCTTCATCTTCTTTCTTTCTTTCTTTATTTATTTTAAATACTTATATATTTCAAGGTTATTATTTAGTAGTTTGAATAAAGATTAACATTTTGAATGCTTTAAGCGTTTGCAGTTTGAAATATTTTAAAGAGAGATTTTAATCTATGTAGGTCCTGCTAGATTATAGATGCTATTTCATGCATACTGAGTTTTTTACACTGTTAAAGAGTTGGATTCCCATGTTAAACATGGACAAAGTTTAAAAAATTAAGTTGTACATTTCGGTTCCGGTTTGTCACAAGTTTCGGAAAGATTTTTTCGAGTATGGGTCTGTGTGACGTTAGATGGAGCGGAATGTCCTTATATGGGTCCTAAGGGCACTTCTCCCGGAAGAGCGGGCGCTCCCGTAGAGCAGAGACATTCACTGATCAGAGCGACAGACCGAAATGTCACAAAAGAAGTGTGTTTTTGGTTGCCAGAGCAAGACAACCCTGCACAGATTACAAAAAAAAAAAAAAAAAAAAAAACAGCATTAAAGATGCGGTAGGGAACTTTTGACGCTCTAGCGGTTAATAAACAGAACTGCTTGCGTCTTGTGGAAGAACATCGTAGCCGGAACTACTTCTCTCTGTTTATGTCTATAAAGAATCACAAAGGTACTGGGTTACTCCGCCGAGGTATCCCCGAAGCAATCACAAAATAGTCTGAATATAAACACTTATTATAGGTGCACCCTAGTGATTCAGGACAAGCCAAAAACACGGTTTGGAAAATGGATTTATGGTGTACTCGCTTATTATATACATTTTTCTACATTTTGAACACAAACAAAGTTACGGACTGCAGCTCTGATTGGTTATTTTTTACCGGGAGCGATGGAGTTTCTGCAAATGGCAATAGGACCACTGGGAGGAGCAAGAGGAGTTTGATTTTTTTTCACAGATTATCTGTCTCATATTCTACTGTCAGGACATAATGACAGGTTTAATAAATATGTAAAAAAAAAATTTTTTACAAAAGTTCCCTACAGCACCTTTAAGGGACCAGTGGATGGAGTTTATTTTTACAGAGAATCAAACTAGTTGTGCAAGTGTTTTTGTTTGTTCCCTGCATTTCGAAGATGCTTTTTTACAAACAAGGCCCAGTTTGACGCCGGATTTGCGTATCGTTTATTTCTTAAGGATAATGCAGTCCCAACGAAAAAGGGTCATGATCGTGTGTTGGAACCGCAGGCGGTGAGTAAAACTGCTTCAAATATCTCTGTGTTGTTAACTTATCGCCGCGTAAGCACATCAAGTAAACAACATGCGATGTTGGCATCAAACTTCACTTTCCACATGTACACCTTAAAAAAAAAAAAAAAAAGACGACATAAAGTGGTACTTAGTCATTTTCCAAAACCGCTAAGCAAATATATACAGTTTCAATACATACCACATAAAGACGTCCTGATGTAGTCGTTGCTGCTGCTGCTCTTTATAAATTTCAGCCTCTGGATCTGATTCTGGATCATAAATATATGGCTGAATCTGACTGTTAGCTATGGTTTGTTTTGGATGATGTTTTTTTTCCTCACGGTAATGTCACAGCTTCCAGCTCTCAACGCAAAAGCCTACTCGCGCTCATGATTCTTTAGCTCCGGCCACACATCACGCCACCAGCAGCTCGTGTTTTTCTGGGAAAAATCGGTACAGACTATCTTTCTCTTATAAATATAATAAAACTAAAGACTTTTTGGAGTTATGAAGGATGCATTACTACTCTATAGGTACTCAAGATTAACAGGATATTGAGTGAAAACGAGCATTTCACTCCCCCTTTAACCTGTTAAATGTCACCCTGTCCCGTATACGGGACACCTACGTTGACTATACTATATTACAATCAAATTTAATCTAATCTTGAAAAACTATATATCGTTGGAAAGGTCTAAGACTCCCAAATATATATTTTACCAATATCTTTTGTTAAAAATTATGTAGGAAAAGTAATAGATTAATTTATGAAAAGAGTGCACCCTGAGAAATCTACATTACAAAAGGAGCTTTGACCTTTGTTTAAAAAAAAGACTTCCTCGTTGCCTTTTTCTCTATCACATTTTAGAAATCATCCGAAGTTATATATCACTTGAAAACATAAAATCTCAAAATTCATCCTTTAAAACCCATTTTAAAATCAGTCATTGCATTACCATGTAAATGGCACATCAAAATCATGTAACAAAATGTTTTCAGTCATGAATTATAAAAATTTAGGATTGTATCATGCACATTCAAGTCTATCTTCAAAAACGTGAGTGACAGTTAACAGGTTAAGGTATTTTGGCAGGTTACTAGGGCTTTAGAGTTTTTATGGATATTAGTATTATTATTATTATTATTATTTTTTTTATTTTTATTATTATTATTTTTTTTTGAAGTTAGGGTGATCTGGCTTGTTGCTAGGGTATTATGGCAGTTTACTAGTTTGTTGTTAGGCAGTTACTAGGTTATCCTTGTTTGAGTCTTTGAAGATATGCATGCCTCCTTGTACATAGCCCATCTCTGAGGACTACCCACATATGTATTTTTTGGAGTGTTTGGGGGACGGAGACACTGCACTAACATTCGAGGGAGGGTGGGAGCACAGTGATGTGTTTCCCATCTTCCCACTCTCGGCTCACTTTATTTGAAGAGGAGCAAGCCTCTGCATGCTTATTAAAAGATTATGGGGTTTTGTGTGTTGAACTGGTGTTCTGAAATATTCGGTTTCTGAGATTTTCGGTGATGCTGGGCGGAGCATACGTGAATATTCATGAGTTTCCTGTTTCGCGTTAAAGCGACTGAAAATATTAGGACGTTTTCACCGGATCACAAAAACTGTTCAACAAGGTAGTTTAATTACGTTTCAGCTTCGAATGAAGATAAGCAAACGTAGAATATATTTGTTCGTTTGTGCACTAAATGTTATTCATTGTTTGCTGTTTTAAATGTTTACTTAACGATTACAGCCACTGAGGCAGCCCATCGTTGGAATACGCTTCAAGAAAACGGGCCAGCAGCTGTTAAATATTTTCTCATATTCCTCTTTTTTGCTTTTAAAAGCATGTCATTTGATAAGTATGTCGTTTGAATTTGTGTATCATATGGTGACACAAACTTGCTCACTGTTTTGTAAAACTGTAAAGTGAGAAATAAAGAACGATATAAAGTCTCTTATGAAGTAACAACTATTTAACTTTTTTTTCTCCTTAAAAAATGCTGTTTGTTTGTAATTAATATATCTGTTACAAATCAGCAGAGTTTGATACTTGCACTTCTGCCTGTCATTTTTTTTCCTAGTTGCAGAAGCTCTTCTAATGGGGGAGACTTACATTTTCTCAAGTTATATGAGGTCACTATTGCACACATACATGAAGACATGGGTGAACATTCTCAGAATTAACTTTTGTTTTTTTTATCTGATGCAAGGGATGGTGGATGATGACCAACAGAATGTGTAATTTAGTGTAGGCTAATACTTAAATCATATGCAAAATAATTATACAAAAATTGTATAGCCTACTATTTGATACAAATGTTGTATTATTTAACCAGTTTTAAAGTTTTACTACATTTTATTCCTGAAATCCACACTTTTGAAGTCAAGATAATCAAAGGTAATCAAACCAAGCACAACCTCATAAAACAAGTTTCATGGATAAAGGGTTTTGTTAGAAAGATCATGTTGGTGGATATTCTACTAATATTTAAAACATGTTGGTTATTCTTGAATGGCTTATTCTGCAGTGGGTATAAACAATCTGGTCCCACTGATTTGGAAGCATGTTTCTTCTCCCAACATTTAGACTGATTTCATTGAGTTTGTTCATGGTGTTTAAATCTCTGTTTGCCATTTGTTGTTCATATAGGAATTTATTTTAATAATGTATTTAATAATTTATTTACAACATAAATCTTATAACATGTGCTTGCTTGTGTGGATCAGTAGGTCTATCCCTAAATGCATATACAAGTTAACTCTTGTGTAGCTTTCAGGTTTTTTTTTCAACATGTATTTTATATTTATACATGTGCATATTAAATGTAATTTATGTAATGCCTTCGCCATATCTGTTAATAAAACTTTTAACACAGAATCAGTTGAAGTCTTTATTCAGCAAAAACAATCTACTTTTATCTTTGAAATGAAAATATACAAATTACTGTATGTTTTGATATAGACATTTGTTATTAAACTACAAAACATTTTAATTGTTATAAGTTTGTAGAAAATAAGCAAAACATTGTTAAAGTACTGCAAGGCTGTGGATTTCAAAACTTGACCAGTAGAATTTGAGTCAAAATGATTTTCAAGAGCACCACAATAATGCAGTATATGATTAAAGAAAAAATTAAAGTGTATAAAGACATTTTTACATTTCTTTTAATTATATAGTGCATTTTATCTACTAAATTTCTAATTTTTGGTCATATAAACAAAAAATACAGAGATTAAGAATGTTTATATTCCAGTTCATGTGTGCATTAAAAAAAAAAAAACATTCAGTTTTTAGTTTTGTTATTAAAAACCTTTTTTGAATGATTGAGCAACCTTTTTGAAAATCTTTTATGTTTCAGTGACAACATACTAGTACTTTCAGAGTCGCTTTAACGCGAAACAGGAAACTCATGAATATTCACGTATGCTCCCAGTGTCACCGAAAATCTCAGAAACCGAATATTTCAGAACACCGGCTGAGCTGAGGTCAAGTCAAGTCAAGCCACCTTTATTTATATAGCGCTCTAAACAAAATACATTGTATCAAAGCAACTGAACAACATTCATTAGGAGAACAGTGTGTCAATAATGCAAAATGACAGTTAAAGGCAGTTCATCATTGAATTCAGCGATGTCATCTCTGTTCAGTTTAAATAGTGTCTGTGCATTTATTTGCAATCAAGTTAATGATATCGCTGTAGATGAAGTGACCCCCAACTAAACAAGCCAGAGGCGACAGCAGCAAGGAACCGAAACTCCATCGGTGACAGAATGGAGAAAAAAAACCTTGGGAGAAACCAGGCTCAGTTCGGGGGCCAGTTCTCCTCTGACCAGACAAAACCAGCAGTTCAATTCCAGGCTGCAGCAAAGTCAGATTGTGCAGAAGAATCATCTGTTCCTCTTCGGGAACTCGAGCTGCGTCGAGCGCTTTTGGGGAACGCCTTTGGTAAGAACAACTCTGAATATCGTGTGCAATCAGTTCAATGGAAGAGCGTGATGTCACGGACGGGGTGACGTAGCGACCAGGAAGCTATAAAGGCACGTGCCACGCAGCTGGCTTCAGCTTCGCGTCTTTCAGCAAGCGCTCTGTGTGTGCATGTTCATAAGTCTGTCTTGTAAGTCTTATTTACTGTTGTCTGTCCAGTATCATTAGACTAAGATGCCTAAGTCTAAAGCGAAGACCAGACATTTGAAGGGCGAAACCAAATCGCGCTATAAACTGTGTGTTCCTCCATGCCAGCGCTACATCACGGCTGGAGACACATGATTTATGCGTGGTTTGCCTGGGGTCGAAGCACGCTGAGTCGGCTCTCGAGGGAGCCGACTGTCCGCATTGTGAACGATTGCCAATGCGGATGCTTAGATCCCGGAGGGCTATCTTCGAGGAGGGAGCCTTCGCCAGCATTCCCCGTGGTTCTGGCCCCGCTTCTGCTGAGGCAGAGCGGCTGCTGCACTCGTGGGGTTTGCAGGTGGATCTGGCAGAGGGAATGGAGACGGGCCAGTCTTTATCTCCTTCCTCATCTGCTAGATCCGGCGCCCAAACCCTGGGATCGGAAGCACTCTCGTCGGTTTCTTCCCCCCAGGGCGAGGGGTCGACACTCCACCTCTCTTCGTCTGATGAGGTGGATGTGGAGACAGTTGGTAGGGATTCGCCACCCCTTTCGCCCCAGTATGAGGAGCTGCTGAAGGTGGTTACTCGCGCAGTCGAGAAGTTAAAAATAGACTGGACCCCAGAGAAAAAACATGAACCGCAGAGAAGTAAACTCGATGAGCGGTATCTCAGGCCCAGACAACCACCTCCAGCCCGGAGCCTTCCCTTTTTTCCCGACCTCCACGATGAAATAGCGAGGTTGTGGAAACACCCATATTCCACCCGTCTCTTCTGCCCTGATTCGCAGTATTATGGGAATGTGACAGGGCTCGATGAGCGTGGGTACAGAGCGATGCCACGTGTCGAACAGACGCTTGCGGGCTATCTGTCACCTGGTTCGGCGTCGTCTCTGAAGGCTCCGGCCTTGCCTACAAAAGCACTAAGAACAACATCAGCGTTAGTGGGCAAGGGCTATGTGGCAGCAGGTCAGGCAGGGGCGTGCCTTCACACCATGGCCGTCCTTCAAGCATATCAGGCCGACCTGCTGAGAGATGTAGACGAGGGAGAGGGGATCAAGTCCGACGATATTGCAGAGCTTAGACGGACCGCTGATCTCTCCCTCTGCGCCACCAAAGAGACCGCTCGCGCGATTGGGCAGCCTTGGTGGCCGCGGAGAGGCATTTATGGCTGAACCTGTCCCAAATTAAAGACCGTGACAGGTTCTGCCTCCTGGACGCCCCGCTCCAAGCCTCGGGCCTGTTCGGCGACACAGTCAATACTGTCGTCGACAGGTTCCAGGAGGCCTGTAAGCAGGCGGCGGCGTTCCAGAGTTTCCTCCCTCGTCGCTCTTGTGGGTTTTCTGGACGGGAGATACTCACACCACTAGCAGGCTCCTCATACCGCAAGTTGGGGGCTCCTAGAGTTAAATCTGATCTTCGTACAGTTATCAAAGCTAGGAAGTCCTCAACGAAGAGGTCCTGACACCAGTACTCCAGTGACCTCGAGGGTAGCCCCTACGGGGTCAGAGCGGTATCCTCCTCATTATACGGTGCCCACCTCTCCCCGGTGCCCTCTGGAGGCCGGTCTGCCAACCCTGCCAGTGTTTCAGGGCGCAGCGGTCTCCCGCGAGCGTCCCTCCCAGTTATTTCCGCCCGTGAGCGTAGCGGAGCTGGGAAGCTCGCCTCCCCTTCGGGGGCCTCTTACACCAGAGATCAGTCTCGAGAGACTGATTCCCTTAGTACATTATCGAGTAGCGTGGAAACTACTGCCAAATGTATCTCAATGGGTCCTGCACACAGTAGAAAGAGGCTATGCTATTCAATTCGGCCGTCCACCCCCGAGATTCAATGGGGTTACACGGACAGTCGTCGGCCCCCAGCAGGCTCTGGTTATGGAACAAGAAGTGAATACCCTATTAAGGAAGGAGGTCATCGAGGTGGTCCCTCCTCTAGACAGGGAATCCGGGTTCTACAGCCGGTATTTCATAGTTCCAAAGAAGGATGGGGGGTTGCGTCCGATCTTAGACCTACGTCAGTTAAACCTCTCAGTTATGTCACTGAAGTTCAAAATGCTTACTGTCAAACAGGTTGTAGCTCAAATCAGATCCGAGGACTGGTTTGTCACGATAGATCTCAAAGATGCATACTTCCACATATCCATCCTTCCACAACACAGGAAGTTTCTGAGGTTCGCTTTCGGGGGCAAAGCTTATCAATATCGAGTACTTCCATTCGGCCTTGCACTCTCACCCCGCACGTTCACGAAATGTGTAGATGCGGCTCTGGTACCCCTCCGTATGCAGGGCATCCGCTTTCTAAATTATATCGACGATTGGTTGATTCTAGCTCAGTCAGAGCAGACGGCGGTTCGACATCGAGGTGTCGTTCTCGCCCATATGGGGGAGCTGGGTTTGAGACTGAATGCCAAGAAGAGTGTACTTTCTCCAGTTCAGAGAACCACCTATCTAGGTGTAGTATGGGATTCGACCACGATGCAGGCACGTATGTCTCCTGCTCGGATCGAGTCGATCCTCACATCAGTCAAGAGAGTCAGAGAAGGCCAGTCACTCACTGTGAAGCAGTTTCAGAGACTGTTAGGGCTCATTGCAGCTGTGTCCAACGTGATACCTTTTGGTCTCCTGCACATGAGGCCCCTTCAGTGGTGGCTCAAGACCAAGGGGTTTTCCCCGAGCGGAAATCCTTTCCGAACTATTCAGGTCAAGCGGCGATGCCTTCGTGCCTTAGACATATGGAAGAAACCTTGGTTCTTGAATCAGGGCCCGGTGTTAGGAGCTCTTGGTCGCCGTGTAACGCTAGCGACAGATGCGTCCCTCACCGGTTGGGGTGCGGTCATGAGTGGCCACCCTGCCCGCAGTCTGTGGAGCGGTCACCATCTGACATGGCACATCAATTGTCTAGAAATGCTAGCAGTATATCGAGCTTTAAAATATTTCCTAAGATATATACAGACCTGAGAGGCTGTCATGTTTTAGTACGCACCGACAACACAGCGGTAGTCTCTTATATCAATCACAAGGGGGGTCTGCGTTCACGCCCCTTATACAAGCTGGTGTACCAGATCCTCCTGTGGTCCCAGGGCAAACTCCTCTCGCTAAGAGCAGTGTATATTCCTGGGCGATTGAATGTGGGAGCAGACATGCTGTCGAGACAGGGGCCGAGGCCCGGGGAATGGATGCTTCATCCCGAGGTGGTGAAGTAGATATGGCAAATATTTGGCAAAGCTCAGGTGGACCTCTTTGCGACTCGAGAGACATCGCAATGTCCCCTCTGGTTCTCTCTAGTTCACCCAGCTCCTCTGGGACTAGATGCCATGGCACAGACTTGGCCGAGGCTTCGTCTGTATGCCTTTCCCCCCATCGCTCTGCTCCCGGGAGTTCTGTCGAGAGTACGCCGGGACGGGGTCCGTCTGTTGTTAGTAGCCCCGTTCTGGCCGGGCCGAGTATGGTTCGCAGATCTGATTTCTCTCCTCGACGGCTCTCCATGGCAGATTCCGATCAGGACAGATCTACTCTCTCAGGCGCAGGACAAAATAATTCACCCTTGCCCGGAGTTGTGGAAGCTGTGGGTGTGGCCCCTGAGGGGGCACATCTGTTAGCAGCTGGTCTCTCAACCGAGGTTGTTGAGACCCTACTCCAATCCAGAGCTCCCTCCACGAGGAAACTGTACGCCCTGAAGTGGAAACTCTTCACTTCATGGTGCAGAGATCGCCACCTTGACCCTGTTAACTGCCAAGTTGGTACAGTTCTGGAGTTTTTACAAGCTAGGCTCTCTGCGGGGTTAACCCACTCCACCTTGAAGGTGTACGTGGCGGCCATAGCTGCTTACCACCTCCCTTTCAGTGATCAGTCACTGGGTAGACACCCCCTAGTTACACATTTCCTCCGAGGTGCACTGAGGCTGAGACCTCCAGTACGGTCCCGTATTCCCCCATGGGATTTGGTTGTGGTGTTAGAGGCTCTCTGCAAAGCTCCATTCGAGCCAATTCAAGAAATCTCAGACAGACATCTGACACTTAAGACTGCCCTATTACTGGCTATTACCTCTCTAAAGAGAGTTGGAGATCTTCAGGCCCTCTCGGTGGCCCCTAACTATCTAGACTTTGCCCCTGGTATGGCCAAAGCATTTCTATACCCTCGAGCGGGTTACATTCCTAAAGTTCCCTCTGTTACACCACAACCTGTCGTACTGCAGGCCTTCTATCCTCCTCCCTTTCGGGAGCCAGACCAGGAAAAGCTAAATTGTATGTGTCCAGTGCGAGCATTGGACGCATACATCCACAGAGCTGCCCTGTGGAGAAAGTCTGACCAATTGCTTGTATGCTACGGTCCTCCTAAAAAGGGTTCTCCTGCCTCTAAGCAGACCCTTAGTCGTTGGATAGTCGAGGCTATCAACGTCTCCTATGAGTCCTCTGGTCTTCCCCTTCCTTTGGGAGCCAAGACTCACTCTACGCGGAGTATGGCTGCCTCTAAGGCCTTTTTAGCAGGTGTGTCCCTCTTGGACATCTGCAACGCTGCGGGGTGGTCCACACCCTCTACATTCGCCAGATTTTACAATCTCGATATGCGGGCCGCTCCTGGCTCTTCTGTCCTCTCGTCCTAAGCTGTGCTCTTCGGATACACACTAGGCAGGGGCTTGGTAGTCTGGCAGCATTGGCACATCGTTCCCCAAAAGCGCTCGACGCAGCTCGAGTTCCCGAAGAGGAACATCCCTAGGTTACGTATGTAACCCTAGTTCCTCGAGGGAACGAGACGCTGCGTCGCCGAGCCATACTCCCGGCACCCCTGCCTGCGCTTTCTTCCCTACTCGAAGCTGAAGCCAGCTGCGTGGCACATGCCTTTATAGCTTCCTGGTCGCTACGTCACCCCGTCCGTGATGTCACGCTCTTCCATTGAACTGATTGCACACGATATTCAGAGTTGTTCTTGCCAAAGGCGTTCCCCAAAAGCGCTCGACGCAGCGTCTCGTTCCCTCGAGGAACTAGGGTTACATACGTAACCTAGGGACGTTTCCTGTGGTCTTGTCCTGGTGCTCCTCTGAGACAAGGTCTTTACAGGGGATCTGTATCTGGGGCTCTAGTTGTCCTTGTCTTCGCTGTCTTTCAGGGATGTAGAGGTCCTTTCTAGGTGCTGATACACCATCTGGTCTGGATACGTACTGGATCCGGGTGACTGCAATTACCCTCTGATCTGGATACAGACTGGATCTGGTGATCTCGGAATAAGAGAGAAACAGACTAATATTAGCGTAGATGCCATTCTTCTAATGATGTAGCAAGTACATAGGGTGGTATGGGAAGTGTTCCCGCTTCCGATTTACCTAATTAATGCAGCCTAAAAATCCTTTAACGGATTTGGATATTAAAAGCATATTAGTATGTTATGTGTAAGCCAGGTTAAAGAGATGGGTCTTTAATCTAGATTTAAACTGCAAGAGTGTGTCTGCCTCCCAAACAAATTTAGGTAGGTTATTCCAGAGTTTAGGCGCCAAATAGGAAAAGGATCTGCCACCCGCAGTTGATTTTGATATTCTAGGTATTATCAAATTGCCTGAGTTTTGAGAACGTAGCGGACGTAGAGGATTATAATGTAAAAGGAGCTCATTCAAATACTGAGGTGCTAAACCATTCAGGGCTTTATAAGTAATAAGCAATATTTTAAAATCTATACGATGTTTGATAGGGAGCCAGTGCAGTGTTGACAGGACCGGGATAATATGGTCATACTCCCTAGTAAGAACTCTTGCTGCTGCATTTTGGACTAGCATTACAATAAAGCATTTCAATAATCTAACCTTGAGGTCATCAATGCATGGATTAACATTCCTGCATTTGACATTGAGAGCATAGGCCATAATTTAGAAATATTTTTGAGATGGAAAAATTCAGTTTTACAAATGCTAGAAACGTGGCTTTCTAAGGAAAAATTGCGATCAAATAGCACACCTAGGTTCCTAACTGATGACGAAGAATTGACAGAGCAGCAATCAAGTCTTAGACAGTGTTCTAGGTTATTACATGCAGAGTTTTTAGGTCCTATAATTAACGCCTCAAGCATGTCACTGAGCTTCTTCTATTCAGACAGAGAACACCTTACCTCTTGCTTCTGCAGAGATGGAAGTAGAGAGTGCCACCTCTGAGCCCTCTTCTCACAATGATAAACCATTTGAGGAGCTACACAAGGTGGTGAATTGTGCAATGGCCAAATTAAAGCTGGACTGGCCGCAGGAGCAAGCGACCCCCAAACACTCCAAACTGGATGACAGATTTCTGTCAGGTGGCCAAGGGAAGGGATGATCTCTCCCCTTCTTTGGAGATTTCCCTGATGAGATAACTCATTCATAGAGTAAGGTCTAGTCCTCCTGTATGCATGTGCCCTTGACAATGATTCATAATACTACCATGGATGCAAAGCCATCACTACATGATGATCCCCAGGAGGAAGAGACACTCATGGGCTATCTCTCTCCTTAAAGGGCATCTGCAGTCCTGACCCAATCTGGCTCCTCTGAGGTGGGAAGCCCAGAAAGAGAGTGTGGCTTCCAACAGAGAGTAGGGGCTCCATCCTGGCACCCTAAGGGGATCACTATACAAGGTCCATCAATAAGGGTCTTGCCTCTTACTGATAACACCCCATTGGATGACCAGAGTGTGGCTCTCAGACCTAATAATCCTCCCCTATGGCTTACCTTATTCTGAAAAGGACATATCTCCACAGGAAACAGCTTCCAGCTGATGTACTACAGACTATTTTAAGGGCTAGGGTTCCCTCAACTATAAGTTGTCAATCTCTTGTCAGGCTTCCGACTCTCTAAAAGTAATTGGAGATTTGCAGGCTCTGTCAGTCTCACTATCCTGCTTAGATTTTGTCACTGAGCTGGACAAAACTATTTTGCACCCTCACCTTAACTATCTTCCTAAAGTTCCATTCTCGACCATACAGACAGTCGTTCCTTGGAGCATTCAGTTCTCTGTCATTCACAACACCGGAGCAAGACAGACTACACTTTGTCCAGTACATGCTTTTCAGATTTTTATCTCCATGAGGGCCACAACCAGGGGGCAGCTGCCACTAGTCAAACAACGTCACATTGGGTGAGGGATGCTATTGCCCTAGCCTATGAGGCACACTGTCTAGCTTTGCCTCTAGGAGTTAGGGGCCATTCAACCAGGGGGTTTGAAACTTCTAAGGCTTTAGCAAGAGGTGTCCCTTTGCACCAAGTGCATGATGCAGCAGGGCGTTCCTGGTCGTGTTCATCATATTATATTGTTTGGATGTCTATGCTTCTCCAGGTTTGCATGTCCTTGAGTCAACATACCAAAGTAAAGCCTGATAACTCTTCAATGCTTGTGTGCACACAGTACACAACCTTGAGGAATCCAGACACTTTTTAGTTTGAAGGCGTTGGTTTTCTCATTACCATTAGCACTGAGTGTAGCTTTTGACAGGGAATGTATTGGGTTTCTTGACTCAAACCCTGTTCCTTTAAAAAGTGGGAACAAGATGCTGTACCTCATTGCCGCACTGTATCTAGATGTCTCTTTAGACAAAGGTATAACCTGAAAGTGCATCACAAGGTTTTTTTAAACAAAAATCTTTACATGCTTCATGCTTCACAACCGGTCAAACTAATACAATGTAAAATACAGATACTGATAAATTTACTTTGAATTCCCTGCCAAATGAATAAATGTAAAAGTATACTTGCTGTGCAACGCATGCTGAGAGAACAGCAGGTTTGAAGAAGGATGCTCTTGAGATGACCACTGTCTTCCAACCTGTTAATGAGAACATCTGCATATGGTGAATAGTTCGAGTCAACAGGAAGCCACAGATGGATGTTCTCCTGTGGTGCAGAAAAGCTGCTGAACAAGTTAGATATGCATATATATATTTAACAACTAAGTCTCCTGCATCATGTCTATCTGATTATCATGTGTTTTTATGGAACACGATACATTTATATTCATTTTTGCAGCTATGAAATTGAACTGTTCATTATCTTATTTTAATCATATTCCCAATAACTGCATGCTGAAGTGCTGAATACAAAATTAACAAGACATACTGTTCATTAGGAGTGCTGCTGCTCATTATACTAGTTGCATTTCTTGAGCATGTGTTAAATCTCCCAGAATAAATGACAAAATTGCTATTACATAAGGATGGGCAGGCTGAGACAGCAGGGCACTCCTTGTAGTTCTGCTGTGTGGGGACACTCTCAGACACAATCTGCAAGATGTTTGGAGCCCTAATTGCAGTTGAAGAATGCAGTAGTACGGAGGAAGCTGTTAAGAGGGGTCACTTGATAGCCAGGCTCACAAAGCCAGACTTTTCAGTAGATCGACACCAAATATGGTCCAGTTTTCAGGTTATTATGTCCAAGAGCTCTCCACTTATGCATACAGGAACTGGCATCTGAAGTGACCATTCACAGCTATTCTTGAATCTCGAAGACTTAATTCTATAAACTGACTTCGGAGATGTCAACTGGAGATTTCAGCCAGCTCTAGCTATTTTTGTGCGTCATACTTTGTGCATTTTTTTGGCATGGTGTCTGAGGCTCTGACTCTTGCATATTGCCAATTCACAGATCAGATGTAGTTTTCAGCTCTATTTCCTTGTGGAACTGCATAAAGGTCTTCATTAAGCAAAATGTTGTAGAGAGGTCAAGAACCAATATTTAAATGAGTGTGGATATAGTGGAAAGTTTTGTTGTTGTTGTTGTTGTTGTTCATGTATTTATTTATTTATTTATTTATTTATTTATTTTTGTGGTCCAAACCAGGGGGAAATGGTGAAGAAATAAATAAATAAATAAATAAAAATAAACAGTAGCACAAATATTGCCAATAAAAATTATTATTATTTACAAATATATACAAAGTAGACCAATTATATATATATATATATATATATATATATATATATATATATATATATATATATATATATATATATATATATATATATACTCTAACAATTAAATTGGTATTCAAACACTCTCATGGTTTAACTTCCAGCTTTCAAACACTGTATTAGTTATATATACATATATATATTTATTATTTTTTGCTCTTTCAGTTTTTCTGATTACAACGGACACTGTAATGTGCATCCTTACTGAAAGTTTTGAGTCTTTGCAGAGATACAGCCTCAGACATAGTTTGGCATTGTTCCAGCAAATTTGTTGATGCATTAAACGATAACCATTTCTTATATAGACATAAAATCCATTATTTTTTGTCATTATAGCTTTTGACTATGTGGTGGAGCTGCTCCAAAACTTTTTGTACCATCAGAGCATGGGGCTGAGGACCCATACTGAGTTGGGACTGAGTGATGGATCAGACTGTCCTTGCAAGCAATTCTTTGGAAGGCCATAGACTTCCAGATTGGCAGTTGAAGAAGAAGATGATGAAGAAGAAAATAGAGCTACAGGAAGCAATTAAGGGTCCAAGAACTACGGAAGAAAGCAAGGCAGAAAGCATCAGATCAATTGCAGCAATGAGTAATTGAAGCAATTTTGATGATTTTAGTCAAAATGGCTGAAAAATTATAAATACAACCAATATTGATATGATTTAAGGGGTTATTACTTTTGACTCAAACTGATGTGGTGTGTTCTGTGTGAGGTCACAGTGGCACAAAGAAAGTTTGGTGTCAATATGTCAAAGGTTTGCAGAGATACAACCTCAAAATAATTTAGACATCATGCCTCAAATATGTTGTGGCTATACAAAAATGGTTTTGTCTATCAACATGAAATCTATAACTTTTTGTCAGAAAAGTTTTATAAAAATTTAGAGAAATGGTCTAGGAGTTCGAAAAGTAGGTTTTTAACTTGAATCAAAATGGTGGACAGGAAGTCTGGCTGACCATGGCATTGGTATCTATGTTCTCGGCATGACCCAAGGAATATTTTGAGACTTTCAAATATTTTGACTTCTAGAGCAGAATAATAATAATAATAAGAAGAATGCCAATGATAACTATAAGTGCCTCACACCTTCAGTACTTAGGCCCTAATAAGAATGCCAACAGATACGATAGGTTCCATCACACCTTCTGTGCTTGGCCCCTAATCATACACAGTACCCAATGGGATTTTAGAAACCCAATAATATTCCACTTGATAAATTTGAATATTATTTATTATTTATTTTCTTGAAGCCTCCTTATAGAATTATTTGATGGTAGATTGACTGACAATGTCACATGTTGTAATGCACAAACTGATAAGCTCAAGACTTTATGTAATGATATCTCTAGATGCAACATCAGCCATTTGTAGTTAGATGCACTTTCCACAGAAAGCCAAACTGACTTCTTGTGTGTCTACAAACCTTCTACATGTTAATTTTTGTTGCTACACACTTTTATTTCTGCCGTGTCAAGTGGCTGGCTTGCTTCAGTGTTTCCGCTGCTGTGCTCGCCAGTGATCAATATTTTCAGTGTGTGCCATAACAGGGCTCATCTCACACATAATAAGGCCGCACAATAGTCCTCGCAGGCCTGGGGAAAGTGCACTGCATTCAGGTTCCCTGCTGTACACCGCTGGAATCCTCTTCAACACAGCATGTCAGATCCTCACACAGACAGGGCTGTTCTAGAAACAGTCATGCCACAAGTTTTACTGATAAAAGGCCAAATGGAATGTCAGACCATTAGAGACCCCAGGAGTAAGTCGTCCTTCATCACTATTTGTTGAAAACTGAAATCATTTATATACAGTATACTGGGTTCTGAAAGGGTCTATCTATCTATCTATCTATCTATCTATCTATCTATCTATCTATCTATCTATCTAATACTGTACATCAAGTTTTCAATTTAGGTAAAAACTATTCTGAGTTAAATTAATTTCAGTGTTAATATCTTGCTATCTGTTAAAATAACACTTTTGCTTTGATTCAAAGGATCATGATAGTCCAGATTATTATTTTTGTTTTATTTATTTTTTTATTAAAATAAATAATAAAATAATACAGTTTTATTACTGTATAATACTAGTCATATTTACAGTCATAAATGTACAGTCATAGTCATATATATTCAAATGTATAATAATAATAATAATAATAATAATAATTATTATTATTATTATTATTATTATTGTTGTTGTTGTTATTGTTGTTGTTGTTGACCGAATGCAAAGACATTCAGAGATTTTAGTGTCCGCATACTTTTGCTCTTAGGACTTTTTTCTTGTTTTTGACAAATTTTTAAGTATAAAGCAGGTTCAGGTTGCAGTCATGTCATTATCTAAAAAGTGCCTCTTCTTCATTTCCTAAAAAAAAAAAAAAAAAAATGTAAAATTATATTCTGATTATTCTTGACAGGGTCGTTAACTCACTAATTACTGCTTGACATTGACAGCTACTTGACTTTACGCGATGTGTCTTTACAGGCATGGCTTTAAAAATAAACACCCTCAAGGTTACTAAGTTAAAAACATGCACACTTTTTTTCATTCAAAATGCCTACCAACCTCAAGACCTGTAATTGGTCTGTTACACCTCAAAAGGCACACCATCATTACTGCCTTAGACAAGAGGACACAAAGTTGCAGAGAGTCAGTAGGAAAGTCAAAGAGATTTTTCACAAATAATGTGTCCGCTTGGGAGGTGTTCTGAGGAATCCCGTGGTGAGAAATATCAAAGCACTCAGGTGCTTTTTATAGAGATGCTAATGTTGCAGTGTTTGGGTGAGAGTATGAAAACATAAAAAGAAAGCTGTTGTGGTAAGAGTTGCTTCTAACATAAAAACATCAACATCGGCAACTGCTCGCAGACTCATAAGTTTTCTGTTTTAATCACATAAGAACATGCACTGTGCACTGTAAGTCGCTTTGGATACAATTGTCTGCTAAATGCGTAAATGTAAAATGTAAACATGAGACCCTTGTTGAGATTTTTAAGAGTAATTTGGAAAAATTTATTCAGTTATCCTTGCTATGGTTTGCGGGCTTTTGTCTAGATGATTATAAAACTGCATATTTCTGTCAAACACAACTTTAGTTTTAATGTCTTCTTTCTGAAGGAAGTGTACTAAGTTCAACCAATGCTGTGCCATGAGAATATCATTATAATACTTATG
Organism: Carassius auratus; assembly: GCF_003368295.1. Taxonomy (NCBI): domain Eukaryota; kingdom Metazoa; phylum Chordata; class Actinopteri; order Cypriniformes; family Cyprinidae; genus Carassius; species Carassius auratus. The sequence continues at coordinate 20,965,795 of NC_039243.1, read as the reverse complement.
AAAAGACAATTAACTGCACTACGACTTCAACAGGAGATGTGTATTTCTATCGCAAGCATTTACCATTAATATTACATCATGATAATAAGAGATCAGCTCAGAGTGTGTAGATAATAAATGTGACTCAAGATTCCCTTAATGAGTCTTAAATAACCAGTGATATCCATTAAAGCCCACTGCCATATTCCCGATTTTCACTGATCTCATTATATTATCATATATGAATTTTCTGTTCATCAGGCTACATCAATATAACATATAACTTTACTTTCTCACCTCTAGAAATGATATTAAATCAAATAAAATAGATTGGGGTCAGATCTTGTAATGCGGTGGTAGTAAAAAAAAAAAAAAAAAATAATAATAATAATAATAAAACAAAACTGTCCGAAAAGACAAATAGAAAAAGGATTTCTGAGAATTTAGTTTAAATATAATGATATAAGTCAACAATCTTCACCTTCATGTTGATCCAACTATGACGCTTAGTCAAAGCCTGAATCTAAATGCACCAATCAGCCGGAATACATAAACAATTTATCATCTGTTCATGAGCTCATGGGCATCAGGACGTTGAACCTCTTCACATCCATTCTGTCATTTTGATATATATGTGGCTTGTGGCATATGAATTCAATTAACATAGTACTGTATATTGCCGCCATTTCTCTGTAAACAATTCATCAACATGACAGCTCCATAACACATTTCAAATAAGATCAGCTTTGAAATAATCAATAGACCTATACCAAATATATATTATCTCACAATTCTATAGCCATTTATAGTGTTTGCTTAAGAAAGAAGTACTTTTTCTCTTGATACTATTTGTGCTATGGACATGAATGATTCCTCAAATTACATAACACTCAGATTAAGAGAGGTGTGCTTTTGATTTTCTAAACAGTGAGAGGTACAATGTACAGAGGCACATACAATATCCCAGTTACACTGAAGGAGGGAGTTAAGCTATATATAGAAACAAAAAATAGCATAGTCTGTGGACTTTTTGACTTGGTTTTACCATGCAAAAATAATAAATGAATATATATATATATATATATATATATATATATATATATATATATATATATATATATATATATATATATATATATATGTGTATGTATGTATGTATGTATGTATGTATATTTTTTTTTATTTAAAAAGAATAAAAAATATATTTTATTTAAATTTTATAAATAAAATAAAATGTATTTATTTTTTGAACTTGTAAATACAGGTTTTTTTTTTTTATTAATAATCATTAATAACCAATAACCAAAAAAAAAAAAAAAAAAAAAAAAGAAGAAAAAAAAAGATTTTTCACAAATTAAACCATTTTAAAGTGTTAGTAGTGGAAGTATCAGTGGACTGCTATCATAGTAAAAAAAAAAAAATGTTCATATTTTTTATCAGTTTTTATATTTTTCTTATTTAATTTTGTCTTTTGTCATTTTAGTATTTATTTTCCTTTTTATGCCTATATAATTATTATGTATTTTATTTTTATTTACATTTCAGTTATTTTAGCACATCAATTTAAATGAATTAAAATAATAAATGTTGTTTTGACATAAATATGTATTTTTAGTTTTATTTTATAACACATACCATTTATTAATTTATTAATATATATAATATATAATAAAGTACCAACATTATTAATTTTTTATTTTTTATTTTTTGCCTTCATATAGTTTTCTTTTTGAGCTCAATTGCTTGTTTTAACGGTCTTTTGTTTCAAATTCACAAAATCCACAGTGCTATTTTTTGAAGTACACATATTTTATTAGGCACTCATATGTACATAGTGTTCAAAGCAGCTCAATGCACAGGGTGATGTCTTCATGTTGACCAAAGCAAATTTTACACACAAATTGGCTATAAAGGAGCCTGCTTCTTTCGGACCCTAGTGGGCTGTCTGAATAAGAAAGCATTTCCTCCTCAGCCAGTTTCTGAAATTACTATAAGATGAACAAAATGACTAAAGCTATAAAGTGCTGTAGATTAGCTAGCTCAGCAGAGAGACTGAATAAGAGGTTATGATATGGGGGAAGAAAGACTTCTGGGACATCAGGTCGGTCATGTAAGCTGAACCACATTATATAAGTATTACTTACTAAAAGCCTCTCCAGTGATTTTCACCCCTCAAATTCACCAAACAGTTGTGCCACTTTAGCATGTGGTATTTCAGCGTAACCCCTGTATCTTATTTATGAATTAAGTAGGTGCTAAATGTGCCACAGGAATGATATGCTGTTTTTAAAAGAAAACCAAGAACATCTCATTTAATGCAAAAGAGGCTTAGGATAAAATGTGCTTATCCATTTTAAATTTGCTCTACATACCAAAGTTTGTCAATTAATATTGCACAATTACTTTAGGTAAATTAGATTTTGTTTTAAAGAGATGTTCTTTTGAACTTTCTGTTCATAAAAGAATCCTGAATAAGATGTATCCCGTTTTTCAAAAATATATTAAACAGCACATCGGTTTTAAACATTGATAATATGAAGAATGTTTCTTGAGCAGCAAATCAGCATATTAGAATGATTTCTGAGGGACATTGTAACTCTGAAGACTGGAGTAAAGATGCTTAAAATTCAGTGTTGCTTCACAGGAATTATTTTGCAGAAGCATACAAAATATTATAAATAAAACAATATTGCAATATTATATACAAAAATAAACAAACACATAAATATATGGGTGTATTATATATATATATATATATATATATATATATATATATATATATATATGTGTGTGTGTGTGTGTGTGTGTGTGTGTGTGTGTGTGTGTGTGTGTGTGTGTGTATTTATGTGTTTGTGTATTTATGTATATAATATTTGAGCTTTGTGACATGATGCAGTATCCTTCTGGAATCTGAAGATAGGTACACGGTAGTCATAAAGGGATGGGCATGGTCAGAAACAATGCTCAGGTAGGCTGTGGCATTTAAACGATGCTCAATTGGTACTAAGGGGCCCAAAGTGTGTCAAGAAAATATCCCCAACACCGTTACACCGCCAGCCTGCACCGTTGAGACAAGGCAGCTTTCATGTTCTTTACACCAAATTCTGATCTTACAATCTGAATGTGGAAGCAGAAAGCAAGACTCATCAGACCAGGCAAGGTTTTCCAATATTCTACTGTCCAATTTTGGTGAGCCTGTGCAAATTGTAGCCTCCGTTTCATGTTCTTAGCTGAAAGGAGCAGCACCCGGTGTGGTCTTCTGCTGCTGTAGCCCATCTTCTTCAGGGTCCGACGTGTTGTGCATTCAGAGATGATATTCTGCACCTTGGTTGTAACGAGTGGTTATTTGAGTTACTGCCCATTCTCCTCTGACCTCTGACATCAATTAGGCATTTTTGTCCACACAGCTGCCGTTCACTGGATATTTTCTCTTTTTTGGACCATTCTCTGTAAACCTTAGAGATGGTTGTGTGTGAAAATCCCAGTAGATCAGCAGTTTTTTAAATACTCAGACCATTCCGTCTGAGCAGTTCGTGTTAACAATTTTTGTGTTAACAATGCTTTTGGCAAAAAAGTATAGTACATACACATATGTATGTGTGTGTGTATGTACTGTACTTTTTTTGCCAAAAGCATTTTATCCACATATATATATATATATATATATATATATATATATATATATATATATATATATATATGTACGTGTGTGTGTGTGTGTGTGTGTGTACATATATATATATATATATATATATATATATATATATATATATAAACACACACACACACATGTACACACACACACACACACACACATATATATATATATATATATATATATATATATGTATATATATATATATATATATATATATATATATATATATATATATATATATATACATATATGTACACTTAATATATATATATATATATATATATATATATATATATATATATATATATATATATATATAAATCAAGTTGCATCCCTTTTTCTTTTTTTTCTCTTTTTTTTATATATATATATTTTCGAGTTTTGAATGCCTTGTCATGTTGACTCCTAGATTTTATGTGAAAATTACCAAAAAGTGGGTGGCCATTTAGTCATCTATGTATCTCTGAATAAACATGATCCTTTTTTCCCACAGTAGAATAGCTCTTGTGCCAAGATATGCACGAACAGGAAGCAATCCTGTAAGTAATTAGCAGAAAAACTGTCATCATTCCAATTGTAATGATTGAAAACCTTATGATGAGTACTTGAAATGCATGGCTGACTTCAACAGCAATGTAAGAGGTGAAGCTCTCTGTGTGTATTGTATGCCCAACAAATCTCACCCTCTCAACAGGCGTTCCTGAACTAGTTGTTTGTGTGTGTGTGTGTGTGTATATATATATATATATAGTTGTTGTTTTTTTTTTTTTTTCTAGTATCCATGAGCGGCTGTGCACTTAAGCAGAAGAGCAAGATTGATTGAGTCATCATCTGCTACATGACATATTAAAGTCAGATAATGTCTCAGGCTGAAAAGCCTCTCAAGGACTGCAATCAGAAATGTTATTAGAGCCAAAAAGACATGGGATACAGTATAAACGAGACGCTTGGTTCGGTTTTTTTCATATATGGTACTGTTTCAACCCTATCAAACTCTCATAATTTATATCTAATTTTGGGAACCTGAGTGCCTCTAATATGTTCTCAAGACGATGTGTGGTAATTTCTTAATTTAAATAAAAAAATAAATAAAAAAAGTAAGAACCAAGATGCTACAGTGTTCCTTTGCAGTTGCAAAGGGTATATGGTTGGTTGCTAGGTTATTTTGCACTGGTCCAAATCATAAAAGTCCAACTAAGTCTGTTAAATTCTACATATGACTCTGATTTCTTGCTTTAAGTGTAGGTATATGGCAATGATAATTTATTTTGACGAATAATGTAACACAACTTTCACCAAACAACACTTTTTCACAGACAAAAATAAGACTAAAACAATATAAAAACGTATTTTTAATGATTCAGTATATGAAAAAAAAAAAAAAAAAAAAAAAAAAAACCCTGTGTGTGGTTGGGAGGTTAGATGCACACATTTGAGCTCTACTGATCTATACAGCAGGGCAGTGCTGGGCTCGTTCTTCAAAAAAAAAAAAAAAAAAAAAAAAAAAAAAAAAAAAATATATATATATATATATATATATATATATATATATATATATATATATATATATATATATATTACTCATTACTAGTTACTCCTTTCAAAAGTAATATTATTACTATACTTATTACTATGTTACATTACTATTTACCCTATTTTTCCAGTACACCCCCCGAAAAATGGTAATTGTATGACACACTTTTTAAAATAACTTCTGTTATTTAATAAAGCAGCAACAGATTTAAATCTGCAACAGGAGATTTGCTTATTACAAGCAGTTAGAACAACTAAACTTGTTGGCAGAAGGAAAAAGTGGCTAACAAGTATAGCACATTTAATCTGATCATTAAATATGTTTATACAGTAGCATGCTATGTATCGGCAATAACAATTGCCATGAATGTGGTCTTCGAATGTTTCACATAATTAATGACCTAAAGAACCTTTACAGTAGACAAATAATACAGTAGGCACACAGCAGCAATTAAGTTAAATTAAATTTATATTTGCAGTAATTCATATAATATTTGCATTCATATTTAATTTTTAACTTTTTTTTTTTTAATTTTTAACTTTGTTCACAAATAATTTTTCACTGCTTGCATCTGAAGTGCTAATGATATCTTATCAGGAGAAGCTTTTCAAACCTTTTATCGGACAGTCTGTTTCTCTTCGTGTCAGAACCAATCTTCCTAAGCTGAACAATCTTTACACAGGTGCGCTGGATGGAATGGGGATATTGTATTTCAAAATAATATATTTTATCCATGGGTACTGATTGAGGGTCTCAATCTCATATTTTAACCTCAAATAGTCCATGACTTCTTTTTCTGGGGAATAGACACACTCTGACCCTATTCTTATTATATATCTATATCTTTATCTAATTAAATAAATAAACAATTAAATACAATTCACTAAACTTTATTTAGGCCATGGATACCATTGTAGAAGTGGCCAGTAAAATATCTACGGCAGCGTTGGACTCAGAGAGCAACGCACGACACTCTGGGATCAGCAGCTCCTTAGTGTGCTTTTTCCTAGCCTCCTTTTCTTTTTCAAGAAAAAAAAAAAAAAAAAAAAAAAAACCCTGTGTGTGGTTGGGAGGTTAGATGCACACATTTGAGCTCTACTGATCTATACAGCAGGGCAGTGCTGGGCTCGTTCTTCAAAAATAAAATAAAAAAAATAAATAAATATATATATATATATATATATATATATATATATATATATATATATATATATATATATATATATTACTCATTACTAGTTACTCCTTTCAAAAGTAATATTATTACTATACTTATTACTATGTTACATTACTATTTACCCTATTTTTCCAGTACACCCTCCGAAAAATGGTAATTGTATGACACACTTTTTAAAATAACTTCTGTTATTTAATAAAGCAGCAACAGATTTAAATCTGCAACAGGAGATTTGCTTATTACAAGCAGTTAGAACAACTAAACTTGTTGGCAGAAGGAAAAAGTGGCTAACAAGTATAGCACATTTAATCTGATCATTAAATATGTTTATACAGTAGCATGCTATGTATCGGCAATAACAATTGCCATGAATGTGGTCTTCGAATGTTTCACATAATTAATGACCTAAAGAACCTTTACAGTAGACAAATAATACAGTAGGCACACAGCAGCAATTAAGTTAAATTAAATTTATATTTGCAGTAATTCATATACTATTTGCATTCATATTTAATTTTTAACTTTTTTTTTTTTAATTTTTAACTTTGTTCACAAATAATTTTTCACTGCTTGCATCTGAAGTGCTAATGATATCTTATCAGGAGAAGCTTTTCAAACCTTTTATCGGACAGTCTGTTTCTCTTCGTGTCAGAACCAATCTTCCTAAGCTGAACAATCTTTACACAGGTGCGCTGGATGGAATGGGGATATTGTATTTCAAAATAATATATTTTATCCTTGGGTACTGATTGAGGGTCTCAATCTCATATTTTAACCTCAAATAGTCCATGACTTCTTTTTCTGGGGAATAGACACACTCTGACCCTATTCTTATTATATATCTATATCTTTATCTAATTAAATAAATAAACAATTAAATACAATTCACTAAACTTTATTTAGGCCATGGATACCATTGTAGAAGTGGCCAGTAAAATATCTACGGCAGCGTTGGACTCAGAGAGCAACGCACGACACTCTGGGATCAGCAGCTCCTTAGTGTGCTTTTTCCTAGCCTCCTTTTCTAATTTATTTTTTAATGTAATGGAAGTGTCTTTCAAAATCCTTTTGAATAGACATGACGCATCAGCCTATATGCAGTGTAAACGCTGCATATATGGATAGAACTGTGTCTGGCTAATGCATAATGTAAAGATTGTTAAATAAACTGGTAACACTTTACAATAAGGTTCCATTAGTTAACATTAGTTAATGCATTAGTTAACATGAACTAACCATGAACGACACCCCTGTTCAGCATTAGTTAATATTTGTTAACGTTAACTCACACATGTACTAATGCATCAATTCACATTAACAGCACGGTTAGTTAACATTAGTTAATGCATTAGTTAACATGAACTAACCATGAACGAAACCTCTGTTCAGCATTAGTTAATATTTGTTAACGTTAACTCACACATGTACTAATACATCTATTCACTTTAACAGCACGGTTACTTAACATTAGTTAATGCATTAGTTAACATGAACTAACCATGAACGACACCCCTGTTCAGCATTAGTTAATATTTGTTAACGTTAACTCACACATGTACTAATGCATCAATTCACATTAACAGCACGGTTAGTTAACATTAGTTAATGCATTAGTTAACATGAACTAACCATGAACGAAACCTCTGTTCAGCATTAGTTAATATTTGTTAACGTTAACTCACACATGTACTAATACATCTATTCACTTTAACAGCACGGTTACTTAACATTAGTTAATGCATTAGTTAACATGAACTAACCATGAACGATACCTCTGTTCCGCATTCATTCATATTTGTTAACGTGAACTCACACATGTAGCCTACTAATGCATCAATTCACATAAATAAGGCATTGATTTGTTGGTAAACATAATTCTACAGCGGAAAAATGTTGTTCATGTTTAGACGCACTTTACTATCATTACTTGCATTCAAATAAGCATTTATTAATGGATTGAGTGAACCTTATTGTAAAGTGTTCACTATTTCAACATTAACTGATGTGTTACTAACATTTTTAAACTCTTTATTGACATGACTTACCATTAATAAAGCATTTATTGATGGAATTTATGAACCTTATTGTAAAGTGTTCACTATTTCAACATTAACTGATGTGTTACTAACATTTGTAGACTCTTTATTGACATGACTTACCATTAATAAAGCATTTATTGATGGAATTTATTAACCTTATTGTAAAGTGTTCACTATTTCAACATTAACTTATGGATTACTAATATTTGTAGACTCTTTATTAACATGACTTGCCATTATTAAAGCATGTATTAATGGAATTTATTAACCTTATTGTAAATTGATGTACTAACATTTGTAGATTTGATAGAAAGCAGTGATTATTGATTTTACTGGACCTTAAATGAGTGAAAGTCACACATCACTTGCATTTTCAAAATCTTTACTACATTACATAACAATGGTATCAATTAACAATGTATACATATTACAAATTAATAAAAAGACAATTGGAAATTCATTTGTACAACTGTAGTGTTTGAAGCAAGAAAAATCATCTGCAGCAGAATTACAAAATGTACAAAATAAGAAACATAGAAATATATATACTGTTTGTATCAATGAATGGGACTATGGAAGAGGTGTTTCAAAAGAGTAAAAATAAGGATGATCTGGGAGTGAGCCAGCATGGTCAAGTTAGGCTGGAGAAATAATGGGCTTCGGGAGTTATCAGCTTTGTGTTTTAAAGGTGATATTTTCGATGAATATCCTTCAACAGTCTTCCAAGAGGACCATTTTTGTGCCGATTTCCAAGCCAGTAAGTCCACTCTATCAGTTTTAGATGTTGTTTTAGTAGGTCCTCTGTCCTATTTCCTCTAAGACGCCATATTTTTCCTTTGTAAGTTAACCATGCTCTTTCCAGATTTTGTGTATGGCTGCCTGTTATTGGATCTACAAAACACTGATTATGCTTCACAGGAAAATGGTCATAGCCAAGATCGGTTAGTACCCCTCTGTAAGCACGCCATTCATCACTAAGTATGGAACTTCCAGGATGCACATGTCGTACAATATGTGGGATAAGATGGTTTCGGGACCTTCGATGAACGAGTTTCAGAATAGGCTTGCTATTTCTTGGTGCAACCCCCAGCATCCCAAAGACCCACTTTCTTCTACGCCAAGTCTTTGCGAACCTTCCACGTCCATACTGAAAAACAAGTATACAACTATACAATATTTAAAAATACAAAGCTTCCAAATGTATAGAATGCCTCATTTCCACTGAGCCGTACGGCACAGTACAGTTCAGTACGGTACTCAATTTTTGTAGTTTCGATTGTCAGAAGATGTGAATGATACCCCTAATTCTGAACCGAACCATACCGTACCACTTTTTTGAGACCCTTTCATTGGGGTACCTAGCACAGTAGTCCGGTACTAAAGGGTGGAGTTAGCAGAACGTTGATTTGTTGACAGATAATCAACACTTGCGCCTGCTATAAGAGGAATGATAACACAAGAGGAGCCATTTTTAATACAGCTGAAACACAATACCATTTCTTCTTGTGACAAGCAGAAGGACAGCCGAGAAGCAAGAACAAGATCTGCTATACTGTATGCACTCCATTGTTATTTTCTGTGTTGTTTTCTACTTTACAAGATTTATATTGTTTGTTTCTTTCAGGCATACACCGTGCCAATCAAGTAAGGGTTGGCCCACTGTTGGCAGTGGAAATGCAAGCCGGATCAGGGTTTACCATGACGAATCGTACTGTACTATACTGTACCGCTCGGTGGAAACAAGGCATACATCATTCAAAACAATGCAATCCTTCTATACATTCTAACACTCATCGGCCTAACAATCAAACACTCTTTGAACTTAACACTGAAAACTCTTGGTAACACTTTACTTGAAGGAGTGTGCATAAGACTGACATGACACCATCATAATCATGACATAACATATGTCATGAATATGAAGAAGGTTTTATGCATGTTTATGACAAATGTCATTTGCTCAATTATGACATTTTTAATGCAAACATTACATTGTTTGAGATGCCTTTGTTATGACAACTTGACTTTACTAAGACAACACAACCTGTCATAAATGTGTCATAAACATGACATAGCAGATTCATTATCAAACACTTAGCTTTATGGGTTAACATTTCATTAAACTGTCATGTGGTTGGTTTTGACATTGGCTGTCATGAAGCCATTATAACATTTTAATGACAAATTAAATTTGTACCACTGTAGTTGAGGTCAAGAAAAACATTCATGACACAGTTATAATGGCCTCATGACAGCCAATGTCAAAACCAATCACATGACAGTTTAATGTAATGTTAACCCATAAAGCTAGTGGTTTCTTAAAGGGATAGTTCGCCCCAAAATGAAAATTCTGTTCTCATTTACTCACCCTCAAGTTGTTTCAAACCTGTATGAGTTTCTTTTTTCTGCTGAACACAAAAGAAGATATTTTGAAAAATGTCGGTAACCAAACAGTTGATGGACCCCATTGACTTCCATAGTAGGAAAAAAAATACTATGGAAGTCAATGGGTTCCATCAACTGTTTGGTTACCGACATTTTTCAAAATATCTTCTTTTGTGTCCAGCAGGAAAAAAAAAAATCATACAGGTTTGAAACAACTTGAGGGTGAGTAAATGATGACAGAATTTTCATTTTTTGGCGAACTATCCCTTTAAGTTTGATAGTTAATCTGGTATGTCATGTTTATGACATATTTATGACAATTTATGTTGTCTTGGTAATGTCAAGTTGTAATGACAAAGACACTGACAGGTTATGATGTATTGGTTTATGTCAAGTTGTCATAACAAAGACATCTCAAACAATGTCATATTTGCATTAAAAATGTCACAATTGAGCGAATGACACTTAATGACAGTTGTCATAAACATGCATAAGACCTCCTTCACATTTATGACATCTGTCATGTCATGATTATGATGGTGTCATGTCAGTCTTATGCACACTCCTTCAAGTAAAGTGTTACCAAACTGGGTATTTTTTGTTTAGCCAAATTGCTAATTTTGCCAAATGTACAAAGTACATAATGTAAAACACAATTTCACTAACATAACTAAGGTTATTAATCTAAAATAAAGATACATTTTATGGGAATATTTAAATTACCTTTCGCTTGTGACGGAAGTTGCTCTCATCAATCATAACAAACTCCCTGGGTTGTCCTATCATTTGGCCCTTCCTTCTGGCATACAACTTCATGGACTCTTTACAAATACCTCGAACTTTTTTGGCCATGCTGCTGAGTGTACGTGAGCTTCCAGCAATGCCATCTTCAATCATGTCGATTTGTCTCAACTGAAGGCCTTGAGCAAACCTTTGTTAAAAAAAATGACAAAACTTTAGTGTTCATATTTCTGTTCAACTACTTTCAAAATTAGACTAAAACTTCAATTAAAATGTTTTAAACATACCGATATATGAACTTCATCCAGGAGAATAAATTACACTTTGACTTGGCAAAAAGTGATCCATACCTCACTGACTTGAACCTTCCCTTATGTCTGTTTCTTGTACAGGACCTTTAAACATGTTATAAAAGATTCTAGTGAGTAAGACTCTGCGTCATATTTGTTTAAATTTTCCTAAAACCATAGCTGAAATTAAAATTGTCCAGCTATGTCTGGACAATAACATTATGAATTATTAAAAAGATAATTTAATCAAGCAAGCTCTGGTCACACAATTATTTTAAATTAATAATAATAATAATACTTACCAAACATAGTTGTCTGCTTTGTTGGGTTTATGAGTCAGCTTCATTTTATGTTGGCATAAATTGCACTTCATTTTTGCTTTAAGCTATTTTTTTTTCTGGAGCCATTTAATCAACTTCAGTTTCTTCCTCTTTGTTTGACGTCCTTCAATCATTGACAGCAATTTTCGATTTAATGACGGAGCCATGTCACCTTATAAATACATAAACAATTATTTAAAAGAGTATATTTAAAATAATAATAATAATAATTAATACGTTAATATTTAGTATTCATGCATAGATGGTACAGATGGTTTAGACATAGGCCTACTCAACACACAAAACAAATACATTGACTGAAAACAATGTAAATATTATCTGATTAACTATGGTAAGGTTTTATGCATTTTTGCAAATCATAAATAATTCTATATATTAGAACTATAATATACTGTATATTAATCTTTATGATTAATATACAGTATATTATAGTTCTAATATATAGAATTATTTATTTAATAAAATAGTTAAAGAATAAATATATCAGAAAAACAATTATAGTGTTGTGCTATATTACATTTCATGTTAGAGCTGAAAAAAGAAACATACATTTATGTAACATTTATAATTTACAATTCTTAGATTTACATAATTAAAAGCTGTAATCAAATCTTACATGATGTGTCACTGGATTGTACGTGATGTTCGCCGTTGCATCTGTTAATTTGCGTGGGAGTTGAGCGGGCTTTTCGGATTTTCATCAGGAAGTAGCGTTCCTTCCGGAAGTACAAATCCCGAGAGATTTTTAGCAATACAATTTTAAATCAAAACAAGACAAACGTATTATTCACTTTCAAATTGTTAAATGCTGTTATTATATCGAAGCCATCAGTCATTGTTATTTCAGCTTCGTTAAAAATAAGCTTAATTTCTGCAGTTCATTTAAAGAAAAACTACCATACCCACAATCCTTCAGCACTTTGCGGCAAAAAAATAAATAAAAAATAAATAAATAGAGCGGCCAGCGGTTATCCAGCGGAGACTGATAAACAGGTGTCGAATGCCAAAGCAAGATTGATGATGGAGAGTGGACTGACGGATGACAATTTAAACCATCAGACCAGAGGGAGACAGAAGAAAAAACTGTCTCGGGATGAACGCACAGAAAAATCCGGTAAATGATGCACGTTTATCAACTAGCTAACTTTAGATTGCTACTATTTAAGTTTTACAAATGAAACCATCAAGAAAACGGTTGATCCAGGCTTGAATAGTAGAAATAACTGAGAAAACGAAACGATTTTTACTTACAATTTTTAACTAAGTAAACCTTAAGAGTCCCTCCAACCCCCCTCTCCCTCCCTCTGTGTGTGTAACATAATCAGGATGATTTTGTTGTTAAATAGTTTATTATTATTATTTTATTTTATTGTTTTCTTTATAGATAAACCCACTGAAGCAGCGCCCACTGTGTCTATAGCTTTGGCTAAAGCTAAGGCAGAGACTGACACCTGGAAGGTGAAATGTCAGTATCTGCAGGAGAAAATAGAAGATTTAACAAAAGATCGAGATTTCCTTAGACAACAGCTGTCAGAAGGTAAAGTTTTTGTGAAAGTTTTGTTGTTTTAGTGTTAAAATCTCTCTTTAAATACATAAAATGTGGTAAATCTGGTAAACCCACGTATTAAACTTAACTAAGATAGATGTAACAGGCAGTGGTGATGTTAATATGGACTTTTTTTGTCATTTGGAGTGAAGTTAACATGTAACCTATAGTCACAAATGCAGGCATACAGAATATGACTTTTAACTGTTTTTTTTTTTCTTCCCCGATTAAAGCCATCAAAATGGACAACAACATTCCTGACAGAATTAAAGATAAGCCTGCAGACATCCCCAAAAGAATGAAAATCGATTCAGAAAGTGACTCCACTGATTCTGACTCTTCTGAGTCTTCTGACTCAGAGTCATCTACCTCAGACTCTTCGAGGGAGAAGAAGAAAAGAAAGAAGAAGGGAAAGAAAGCAAAGAAAAGAGTGAAAAAACAGAAAAAAAACAAGCAAATGAGTAAATTCTGTCAAAGGGGTAGGTTGTGCAAATTGAAATAATTTAATAAATGTTTTTTTAATATATCAGGAATGGAAAACTTGTGTTTTGTAATCTGTGTTGTGTAGTTTACCATTAAACACATGAATGGAATGGGTTCTTAAAATGTGATCTCTAGAAACATAACAATTGCCGAAATTTCCTCTTTTAAAAAAAATCTTTTTTTTTTTTACTGTCTTAGTTACTGATCCATGGCAGGTGGTAAAGCGGTACAAATCAGTCCTGGAAATTTTCAAAAGAGGAAGCAACATGGCAGAAGCTTTCCGGAAGTACGGTGTTGACCGGAACACAATCGTGCAGAGTGCAGCTATTGCTGAACTGGCGATTGCAGCACCAGAGAAATATGCAGAAATCCATGAAAAACAGGAAAAGGGAGAGAAATTATCAAACATAACCCAGAAATGTCAATACGCAATCATGGCCGATGAGAACATTGCAAACATAATACAAACAATGAAAACGGATGGGAAGTTGCTTCCAATAAGAAAATAGTCAATTTTCATGTTATAAAAAGTCGCTAAAAAAAAGAACCTTATACGTGTTTTCCATGTTTATTACAATAATATATTTTGCCTTGTTTAGGCCTGAATTGATAGGGCAGCACATTTTGTTTTGTCCTTAAAAATTTTGTTTTGTATGTTTTGTTCTGGCAAAGATTGCCAATTGTTGACCAGTTCTGATAATGTAATAAAGAGGTCTTTTCTCAACATCCTGAAAATGTTAATAATGAATGGCTTCCACACATTTAAGGTCCGATAAATTAAATATTGACTGTTTACGTACCTACAAATATTACTAACACATCAGTTAATGCTGAAATAGTGTACACGATAAGGTTTATAAATACCATCAATAAATGCTTTATTAATGGTAAGTCATGTAAATAAAGAGTCTACAAATGTTAGTAACACATCAGTTAATGTTCAAATAGTGAACACTTTACAATAAGGTTCACAAATTCCATTAATAAATTCTTTATTAATGGTAAGTCATGTCAATAAAGAGTCTACAAATGTTAGTAACACATCAGTTAATATTGAAATAGTGAACACTTTACAATAAGGTTCATAAATTCCATCAATAAATGCTTTATTCATGGTAAGTCATGTCAATAAAGAGTCTACAAATGTTAGTAACACATCCGTTAATGTTCAAATAGTGAACACTTTACAATAAGGTTCATAAATTCCATCAGTAAATGCTTTATTAATGGTAAGTCATGTCAATAAAGAGTCTACAAATGTTAGTAACACATCCGTTAATGTTCAAATAGTGAACACTTTACAATAAGGTTCATAAATTCCATCAATAAATGCTTTATTAATGGTAAGTCATGTCAATAAAGAGTCTACAAATGTTAGTAACACATCAGTTAATGTTGAAATAGTGAACACTTTACAATAAGGTTCATAAATTCCATCAATAAATGCTTTATTAATGGTAAGTCATGTCAATAAAGAGTCTACAAATGTTAGTAACACATCAGTTAATGTTGAAATAGTGAACACTTTACAATAAGGTTCACTCAATCCATTAATACATGCTTATTTGAATGCAAGTAATGATAGTAAAGTGCGTCTAAACATGAACAACATTTTTCCGCTGTAGAATTATGTTTACCAACAAATCAATGCCTTATTTATGTGAATTGATGCATTAGTAGGCTACATGTGTGAGTTCACGTTAACAAATATGAATGAATGCGGAACAGAGGTGTCGTTCATGGTTAGTTCATGTTAACTAATGCATTAACTAATGTTAAGTAACCGTGCTGTTAAAGTGAATAGATGTATTAGTACATGTGTGAGTTAACGTTAACAAATATTAACTAATGCTGAACAGAGGTTTCGTTTATGGTTAGTTCATGTTAACTAATGCATTAACTGATGTTAACTAACCGTGCTGTTAATGTGAATTGATGCATTAGTACATGTGTGAGTTAACGTTAACAAATATTAACTAATGCTGAACAGGGGTGTCGTTCATGGTTAGTACATGTTAACTAATGCATTAACTAATGTTAACTAATGGAACCTTATTGTAAAGTGTTACCAATAAACTAAATAAACAGTGTTAAAGCACTAAGCAATTTGCCAAATGTTGTTGATATTTGAAAGCACCAAAACAAACACACCCATACCCCAACAGGACCTCACCCCTATTTTGATAACTCTGACCCACACTTACTGTACATACACAGCTCTGGCAGCGATGATTGG
This sequence comes from Carassius auratus, assembly GCF_003368295.1. NCBI lineage: Eukaryota > Metazoa > Chordata > Actinopteri > Cypriniformes > Cyprinidae > Carassius > Carassius auratus. The sequence goes on along the minus strand of NC_039243.1, from coordinate 20,949,386 downwards.
CGCCACAGCATATTTAACCAAAATCCAAAACATAACTTATCTATCAAGAAGAAACAAAGCAACCTCAGCATCCAATTCCAGGCTTTCCCACTCCTTGAGTTCTCTCCATCGCTGAAAGCTGCTCCAATATGTCCTACCTCTTGCCTGATCGCACCCTTCTTTTTAATGTTTTGTTACTCTGAATTTATTATTATTATTATTATTTTTATTTTTTTATCTGCCATCTCTCGCTATCTATAATTGATATGCTATTATTCATCCTGTGCTCTCACTGAACACTCTATCATCCCTATCATTAGACACGCCCCTTACTGCTGATTGCCAGCAGTGCTCCTCCTCCTGTAAAATGTCTGGTGCAACACAATAGTCCTTTAGGAATTGATATTCATTGTCGGTGAAGCCCTTTATTCCAAGTTTGATGTACAGGTCATTCAGATCACTAATGGAGATTTCTGTGATTCGGTGAAACTGCTTCATATAAATAATTCCACCTTGTGGGCACCACAAGCTTTCATATGGCTCATGTCCTCCACAAGTTCTGACGCCACAGTGGAGCTGCCTGCTTTGGTTCAAAGACCTGAGCACTTACCAATACCGCTACTACAGATAGCTTTAGTATTAGGACTAGCTAACTACTTTCAAACATCAGATGAGGGGGAAGAGAAAACTGATAATCAAGGAGAGGGCCTCCATCATGTCAGTAAAGTAACTTCATCATCATTAGTCAGTCCAACCTCTTCAATTTCAGAATCAGTGTCAACTGGTTGGTACGTTTTAAAAGCTTTTAAAAAATTGGATCTATTATCGGTTACAGTCGCCATCACCAGTTCTGGAGGACCCCCTGCTCTGCACAATTTGAATTTCTGTCTAGCTCTTGCTGTCTCTACCAACGAGCTGATGAGTGGAATCAGGTGTGTTAGATAAGAGAGACATACAAAAGGTGCAGGGCAGGGGGGCCTTCAGGACAGGTTTGGGAAGCACTGGTCTAGATAGCATGACAATGATTATTATTATTATTATTTTATTTTTTTTTCTTCTGGTTCTTTTCCAGTAATCTTCCTGAAAGATAGGGAGTCAATCAAGGAGATTTCATCCACCACAAACTCAGCCACAAGCTTAAAGCTGCAGTAGGTAACTTTTGTAAAAATATATTTTTTACATATTTGTTAAACCTGTCATTATGTCCTGACAGTAGAATATGAGACATAATCTGTGAAAAAATCAAGCTCCTCTGGCTCCTCCCAGTGGTCCTATTGCCATTTGCAGTTACTGACCGCTCCCGGTAAGAAAACAACCAATCAGAGCTGTGGTCCATAACTTTGTTTTGTGTTCAAAATGTAGAAAAATGTATATAATAAGCGAGTACACCATGAATCCATTTTTCAAACCGTGTTTTTAGCTTGTCCTGAATCACTAGGGTGCACATATAATAAGTGTTTATATTCTGACTATTTTAGATTGCTTCGGGGGTACCGCGGCGGAATAACCAAGTACCTTTGTGATTCTTCATAGACATAAACAGAGAGAAGTAGTTCCGGCTACAATGTTCTTCGCAAGACGCAAGCAGTTCTGTTTATTAACTGCTAGAGCGTAAAAAGTTACCAACTGCAGCTTTAATTAGTTATTTATCACTTGTTTGTAGCCTGCTGTCCAGCACAATTTCCAACTTTTGTCATTTAACCTTTTTAGGGCTACGGCCATAATCCACAGTCTCAAATAGTTTTTTTTTTTTAGTTTTTTTTTTTTTTTTTTTGGGGGGGGGGGGGGGGGGGTTACATTGAAGCGTTGTCATAGAAGGTGTTTCAGGAGAGTTGAAGTTGAGTTGATCACAGTAGAAGAAGTCTTAGTACCACTACACAACTTGTGACACTGATGTTTTTGTCATCCTCTCTAACATAGTCATCCCACTAGCATAGCCAGAAATGAAAATGCAAATTCATTCTTTGGCAGCAGTAGATGCTTTTTTTCAGGGGACATTCACACTTTTGTGCCACCATACCCTCCCCTTTTGGTCATCCATGTTATATTGGATTGGTAGATTTGAAACTAAACCAATCTCTAAAATCAGACAGTTATTGGGCAACTGAGCACACACACTGTCCCCAAAAGTCTTTTCATTTGTAAACTTATTGTAAACTAATTGTAAACAAAAAATTACTTTATCGGATACCTTTAGAAAAAAGTTTCAACGGCAACAACATAAACAAACGTTACTGCGCATGCATGCTTTTGACTTCCAAATAGAATCAATAACAACAGCCAAGTTTCTGTGTAAATTAGGCAGACTTAATGAAAATGCAAATTCATTCTTTGCCAGCAGGAGATGCTTTAAAGTGGGAGAAATAGAGGTTTCTCCAGTAACAGCTGTAAACAAAGCAGAGCTACGCTCACAAACGCTGCTTTATCAGGCATATAACATTCAAGTCTTCCTTCATAAATACAGTGATGTAAAAACACCTGTGCCTCATTTTGATATTTAAATATATATTTATGCACTCAAAAAAATTACTCTTTGGCTGAACATGATTATTTCATGGACAGTGGTCCACATGTTTGTACCATGTTATTTGGACATGAATAAATCAAGTTATAAGGACATGTCTACTTTTAGTTGAGTTTACTCAGTTTGCTTTAGTTCATCCTACATGAAATATCTGAGTAGAGATAATATTTTACATTATGTAGAACCACTGTCCATGCAAGTTTAGCCAAAGTGTTATAAATACATTAGCAAGTAAGATATAACTTTTCTTTACACATGATGTTAGTTATTTGCAGTTTAAGGATGTTACTATGTGTACATAATGCACTAGCACTCTCATTAAAGTTGCTTTTTTAAAACTTAAGTATTTTAGACTTTCTTTTAACCAGGTCCTCAACCCAACCACAAGCTCCACACTTCACCACAATGGTAACTCGCACAAAATACACCAATATAAAGTATTTTAAAATTCCCACATAATAGAGCATTAGACATGAAAAAGTCTCCTTATTATCACATTTTACTAAAAACTGCATAAAATAACACTTTATTTCAACATTTTCTCTCCCCATATCCAGTCCTATGCAAAGCATAATGGGAAGTGTAAAACTTATTTTGATGTACTTGGAGACTTAGGTCTCTGCAGAGCAAAAGTGGGCGTTTATCACCATGTGGGTGTTTTCAAACTGCTGGGTGTTTCTGAATCATGCAATATAAATGATCCCCCTGAAGGCCAATTTATACTTCTGCGTCGGGTGTTCGTAGTAGGTACGGCGTAGCATACGCATTTACGTGTACCATACGCCGTACCCTGACGCGCACCTCCTCAAAAATGTAACTACGCTTCGCAACGACGCGGACCGCAAGATCTGTGATTGGTCGGCTTGGTAGTATCACGTTTCCTCCTACGCATTTCCGGAATGATCTTCTGCACTCTGGACCGCCCGCCATGTTTAAGTTCCGAAATTCAGTGAAGAGCCAACATGGAAATGGACCAAGTGACCGAGCGATTAATTGAAGAAGTGAGGAAATACAGCCATCTGCATGACTCCTCTTTGGGAGATTACGAAGACTGCCAGATGGCAGCGAATTCGTGGAGGGAGATTTCCTCCATCTCCGTTAAAAACCTAGCCACAAGGAGCGGGGATCCAGGAGAAAAAAAAATCCCAGCGTTTTATTTATTCCTATCTTGGCTGGCACCTTATGTCAAACATCGGCTTACGGAGTCAAACTTTGACGATAAGGTAAATAATGCACGTCCTTTTATGTAACTTTACCTCTATTGTGTTTCGGTTAGCTAACTTAACTAGCAATGCTACCACATGGGGTATTGATTTTTTGCAAAAAATAATATACCTGTGAGTCAAAAAGCATGTGTAATAGGTTGTAATTATATGTAATGGGTTGTATTTACATAATTTAATAGATTGTAATTTTATTTGGCTTACAGAAAATTAAAATGCAACAATTTAGCATTTGCAATGTATGAATATGCAGTTATTATATAGCTCTATCTATCTATGAATTAACAATGAATGCATCATCTTTTATATATAACTTATACTATTTGCTATTTATTTCATAATCACAGGATGGGACTGATACCAGCTCAAACTCCACTGGTTTATCGGATGTAAGACCTCCAGCCAACAGCGATGATGACCAATTACCAAGTGGTAGCCCCCATCACCAGCCATCTCTTCCGTCCCCCAGTCCAAGAATGGCACAAAAAAGGAAGAGAAAAGAAAAAGATGACTGGGTCCAAGTGCAGGTTGCTCGGTTGGAGGCTCAGTTGGAGGAACGGCGGGTGGAGCTTCAACAGAGACTGTGTCAAGGCAATGATGAGAACGACCGGTTTGGACAAACTGTTGCAGATATGCTACGGAGGGTGCTGGAGGACCACAGAGGCAATGTTCGACGTGTCGAAGATACTTTCTGAGTGGCAGCAAAAAAAAAATAAACAATTGTGCCTACCTTGACAACGTTCAACCTTTTAATTCTGCGCATATGGAAATGCACTGTATCTGCAGTTTGCAGTTTTGTTTTTTTTATTTTTTGTATATAGTATGCACTTTAGCTTTATTTATTGTCTGTTCACACCAATTCATACAGGTTATACGGTAGTTTGCATCATTTGTGAAGTTTCTCTTTTGCATCTATTTTTGATAATAACTGTAGATCATTGCACATTAATACATTGCACTGTCATGCCCATATTTGTATATAGTTTGCACTTTTTATTAAAAACAAATACTGCTGTTTCCAAAAATGTGTGAAGGTTATTGCAAATAGACATTAGCATATAGTTGCACATGTGTCTGTGTTTGCTCATTTGCATCTATTTTTAATATGCAATTCAAGACCATTGCAACTGTTTTTTACTATCTTTTACATTAAACAATTTGTGTATATAGTTTGAACCAATTATGTTGGTTCCTGCTGTATGCATATTTTATGGTTGAGGTTACAGTAAATTAAGGTCTTACAGTTAATTTATTTGTATAGTTTGCTCTTTTGCATCTATTTAATGTAAACAATTATAGACCATTGCACCTTTACATGATGTATTATCATATACATAGTTCGACCATTTGTATGTATAGTACAAACTTTAAAAAAAAAAAAAAATCTATCCCTGCTGTTTGCAGATTGTATTGTGTAGGTTAATGTAAATAAAGGAACAATGACATGACTTTAAAACTGGGCTTTATTTAAATGGTTTCATGTCATTTATTGGTGCATTATATTTTACACCAATACAATTTACACAACAAGTTGACCAGGTAGGACAAGCACAGAAAATTCACCCTCTTTCTGTCTCAACTGGTTCACGAGTCGCACGTACCATCTCCTCCGATGCCTTCTCTCGTTTCTGCCTTTTAGTTTTAGTAATTTAACAAAAATTAACAGTTTTTGGACCTCGATAAGTTCCAGCTCCAACATGATCCGTTCTCTTTCAGTCACCGTTGGTCGTAGAAGCCCGCGAGGATCGAGGAATGTAAACACAGTGGAACCCGCTCGCGTCAACTAGCGTTTCGGCGGTGTAACTGCAGAGCAAAACAGACATACGCAGAAGTATAAATGCTCACGACGGCGTCGCCTACATGCGTAGCCTACGACGTACACTACGGCGTACACTCGACACAGAAGTATAAATCGGCCTTTACCCAACCCCACCCCTAAACCTAACGTCACTATTACATCAACCAATCAGGTATCATGGTGTAAAAACACCTTGATCTCGTAACTCCCATTACTTTCCTGCAGAGACCTATACTTGTGTACTTGATTGAAACATGTAAATTGCTGTGTAATTTCAAGTTTGCCGGATATATGTGGAAATTACCAGAGCCAATATACACAGAACAGTAAATTTACAGAAATATCCACATACTCCATGACATTACATGGACATATACAGCTGAAACACTGCTAGTTGTTTAAACCAGTGGCTGTCCGACATTTAATTTGTTAATGACTAGCAGTTAAGGGAAGTTGTGGTCTAGGGGTTAGATAATTTGACTCTTAACCCTAAGGTTGTGGGTTTGAGTCTTGGGCCAGCAGTATCACGATTTGGGTGCCCTTGAACAAGGCACCGAACCCACAACTGCTCCCCAAGGTCATCCATAAAACCTCTTATTGGAGGTTGGCGGATGCCAGACTCCATTGATGGCCCTCTGGATTCCTTTTCTGCAGCTGTTATGAGCAGGTTAATTCCCATGACAAACAGGATGGGGGAGATGGTGCAGCCTGTCACGATTCCCTTTTCCAGGACCTGCCACTGGGTTGTAAAGTGGGCAGTTTTGAACCGTAGCTTGAATCCTCCGAAGTAGCTGGTAATTATACCCCTGGTGTGGTATGGGATATGGTAGTGTTCCATAGCTGTGTTAATGATGCCATGTGGGATTGAACCGTATGCATTAGCCAATAGTTCTGGGAAGAATCCACTTCAACATCATACACAAACCAGGTAAGACTAATGTGACGAGTGGGTCAGGGCTGAGAGCTGTGGGAACACAGCGAGGCCGGTTGAGTAATTGAAAATGAGTGACACCTGCGCCAATCACCATCTAGAGTCCCACAGAGGAGCCCTGGAAGAATAAGAGCAGGAGTAATGACAGTTAAGTCAAGAGAGGACCAGGCCTGGACTTTATGTTCTTTTGTTTGTGTGCAACAGTCATCTGTTAGGGGCTGCTTTGTGTTTATTTAATTTTTTAATTTATATATATATATATATATATATATATATATATATATATATATATATATATATATATATATATATATATATATATATACTGTGTAAGAGAGTGGTTATTATATGCAAACAGTGAGAAACCATCTCATGTTACGAATGTAACAATGGTTCCCTGAGTAGGGAACAAGACACTGCGTCCTCTAGGGGTCACTATTGGGAACACCTCATTGTGACCCGTGTCTGAAGCATACATTGAAAAAATAACAATGAGCTGGCCGGCGACAGCCCCTGACGTCACTACCGGTGTGATTATGGATAAATAGGCCCCGGTAGAACACGTCATTAACTTATTCTTCTGAAGCTTGCATCCAAAGCATGGCAGGAAGCTATAGGATGCAGTGTCTTGTCATCCCCTTGGAATTATAAGGTTCTATCTGACATTTTTGTCAAAACTGAGTTATTCACATATTCGTATTCTGTGACAACTTATTTACATTATGTGATGCTTTTTTTTTAAGTTGTGTACATTTTGGGACTTTTTATTGAAAAAACAAAAAGGTTCTATCTACAAAGTCGAACTCTAACTTAGCGCTATAAGGTTCTATCTGCGTGAGCCAATCAGCACTTCGAATGCAGAGAAGAGGACCAATCAGGATCAACTTTTCGGTTTTTCTTTTGACAGGAATATCAAGATAGACAATTTTATTGACGATCTTGTCAAGGACAGCAGCCCGAATTCCAGGCAAGTTCAGTCTTTTTTTTCTCATTTTGTTTTAGGTCTTGCTGAGGAGATTGTTTTCATAGTTAGACACCACACTAGACAGCAGTGCTAGCTTCATAGTTCCTGATATTAAAAGAGGCAAGCACGAAGATAAAAAAAAAGGTAAAAAAAAAAAAAAAGAACCTATCCTACTCAAAATAGTGCGGTTACAGAAAGTTATGATCGTTATGTGAAAATGTGAACATGTGAAAGGTCGGTAAAGTAGTTACCTCAGTATTAAAATGATTTCAGAATGATTGTAGCCACTCAGATATATGCCATGCTAAAAAAAATATTATTTTTTGTCTATTTTGTAATGAACCTTACATATCCAGGAGGGGGGGAAGTAATGTTAAAAACAACAGCAAGAGAACGAGAAAGAGAGCACCAGGCAAAGAAAATATGAAAAAAGCATCAGAGAATGGGAGAGAAACTGAGGCAGAAGTGGGAAGGAGCAATGTTGTAAAGGATCAATGTAAAATCAGACTTTTAGAGAGAGAGGGAGAAACAAGCAGTCCAGTAATACCAAGACAGAGAACAACAGAGAGAGGAGAGGTAAGAATCAGTCAGTCAGTCAGTCAGAATTGGTTAGTTTTGAGCTACAGAGATAGTGAGCTAATAATAAGAAACTTTTCTGAATGTATTGCATTCCTATTTTTTACATTCTGTATTTAAATATTATGTTTAAATATGTATTTTTTTTTTCAAATGTATTTTTTTCTCCAGGCAGGTGATAAGGTAGATGCAGCCGGGCCTAGGGTCTTATCAGATAAACCACTGGAGCCAGTGACCGAGCCAGTGACTGCACCTACCAGCTTCCAAATTAAAGAAACTCAGAAAAGAAGAAACAGGAGACGTGTTTCAAATCCTTCAACATGCAAAGCATCTACCCAAAAGAAACTTTATCAGGAGGGCAAGGAACATGTCAACTCTGCAAATAAAAAGGCTTCTGCCAAATAAGTGAGAACTTTGAAAAACTGTAGTATGTCATGTAAATACAAATGTGCAAAGAAAGTAACCCCAGCTGAAAGGGAGAAATGCTTTACACAGTTCTACCAGTTGAGTCAAAACAGGAAATATGACTTTATAGCCATGACTACTGACTGCACAGAAAAAGAAAGACAAACCTGTGATGAACCACACAGAAAGTGTACCTACTCATTTAAGTACTATCTAAACGTAGAGGGTGAAAAGGTGAGAGTCTGTAAGCAGTTTTATCTGGCCACACTTGCCATCAGCCAGAAACCTGTGTATAATACACACATGAAGAAAAATCAGACGACCAGCATGCCAAAATCAGATGCAAGGGGAAAGCATGCAAAAAAATGCATAGATGAAAATCAAAAAGAGCAGGTAAAAGCACACATCAGCTCATTTCCTGTTGTTGAGTCACATTACTGTCGTGCCAGCACAGAAAGACAGTACCTTGAACCGGTACTCAATGTTTCAAGGATGTATGATCTCTACAAACTTAAATGCAACGAGAATGGAAATACACCGGTGAAAGAATCTTATTACCGATTCATATTCAACACAGAGTTCAACCTTAGCTTTCACACCTGTAAAAAGGATCGGTGTGATCAGTGCGAAGCAGTGTTAATTTCGTTGACTAAATATTTTCGTCATTATTTTCGTCACGAATATATTTTTGCGGACGAAAACGAAACGAAAACTAAAAAAGAAGACACTGATGGAGACTAAAACTATGACTAAATTGATTGACATTATCGTCAACGAATAAAGGACGAGACGAAAATAGACTGTGACGAAAATCAAATCAGCAGACGGGAGAGATGCGAGGAATGAACAAAAGAACTGGCAAAACGGAACAGGCGAGACTGCATGAGAGAAGAGAACCAATCCGAGCCTGACTTATTGAGATGTGAAGCGAAGGTTTTCAGTTTTTAAATGAGCTCCCGGGAAGACGGCATTCGAAGAGGTGACGTCTAAAAGAGCGACAAAATGTCCACAGCTCACTTCACGTTTGACGACGAACAAGACAAAACAAAGTGTAAAGCACGCGGAGCGCTCATTCGTGGCAAGAACACAACCAATTTGAAAAGACATTTACAGATGAGCCACCTGGACATTTTCTCAAATGTAATTTCACAACGATGTTCTTTTGTTTATTGAGCTAAGCAAAATTGGAAGACTGCAGTGCGTAGATGTTGTAGCATTAAATATTACGAACTGAAAGGTACTGTAAAATAGCCCCTTCTTCAAGTTAGATGAGAGCACCATACTAATACGTAATATTATGATACATACATTTGATTAATACTAATGTTTAGTATATTTTATAATGTTCTACTTGTTGACAATATCACAAATATTTCTATATTAGTCATGTGAAACGTGAATGTTCACATCCTATCATTATACATACTAATCTAGCAATATTGTAGTATTTAAAACATACAATATTGCTAGACAAATGAATACCTTATAAAGTCTTGTTACTTTTTTTATCCACCCAACTTATTAAATATTTACTTTAAATGTATGCACTTATTGTTCAGCTCAGCTGTAAGCTTTAAGGTCCTGGACCTAACTTTATTTTTCTTTTATTGATGGTCAATTGGCAGCTAGTTATTGTTTACATTATCATGACAGTGTTTGTTGCTGCATAAAAGCTTTTGAATCGAAATAAAGACACAGTTGTGTTGAAATAAAGTTGAATTTGTGTTTTATATATTTTGGTTAAGTTTGTTTCCTATACCAGCTGTAAAAAATTGTCTAGTAAATCTGTTATTGATTTTAGTCTTATTTTAGTCGACTAAAATACCAAGCAATTTTAGTCGACTAAAATACCAAGCAATTTTAGTCGACTAAAATAAGACTAAAATTAAAACAAATCAGATGACTAAAACTTGACTAAAACTGAAAAGAATTATAGTCAAAAGACTAAGACTAAAACTAAATTAAAATTTCGTGTCAAAATTAACACTGGTGCGAAGCATATGAGACTGCCGTAAAGCAAAACATGGTAGGCCAAAGTGATGAATACCATCAAACAAAGCATATAGCTGACAAGACGGCAATGCGCCAAGAGCGCCAAAAAGACAGAGAGGATGAAGATACTCTAACAGTCTGTTTTGACCTACAGAATGTTATTTCATGTCCACGTTCTACAAGCGGAAACTTAACTTGTATAATCTTACTGCTCACTGTTCGCAGACTAAAAAAGGCTACTGTGCTTTGTGGACATAGGCAATGTCAGGTAGGGGAGGAAATGATGTTGCAATTGCACTAATGAAAATACTAGAACGCGTTGTATGTGATCATCCACATGCCACTGAGATGATTACATGGAGTGATAGTTGTGTGCCTCAGAACAGAAATTCCATAATAGCCTTTGCTATGGCAGATTTCCTGACAAGGCATCCTCAAATTAAAAAGATAACAATGAAATACTCTACTCCAGGCCACTCTGCAGTGCAGGAGGTAGACAATATGCACAGCCATATTGAAAAGGCAATGGCAATGTCTGAATTCTATTCCCCACTGTCTTTCTTGCGCGTTTTACTGAAGGTGAACAGGAAAAACCCATATGAAATCATTCAGATGAAGAGTATAGATATCTACGACTTTCAGGCATGTACCAAGCTGTCAGTACAAACAGGTTCCATTTTTTGAAGTGTCACAGCTTGTGTTTGATCAGTGTCCATACACTCTTCATTACACAAAATCACATGCAGAGCCAAGAGTTGAAGTAGACATAAGAGGACCAAGCAAGCACACGAGAAGCCTGGCACCTACATCCATCTTACCCAAACCAAGGGTACTCTCCAAACAGAGCATCATCTCAGAGGCGAAGATGAGTGACCTTAAGTCCATGTTTAAATTCATGCCACTAGCAGATAGAGAGTATTATAAGTCTCTGTTTTAAATTAGTCATAGAGAGTTTAAGTCTGTTTAAAAAAAAAAAACGAGTGTATTATAGTTCTTTGTTTTAAAAAATGAGTCTGACATTTTTTGTTATTATATGTAGTCAGTGAGTAATCTTTCAATGATTATTAAACTTTATGAATTAATTTGCTGAAGCATGTCTGTTTTCTTGTAGTTTTTAAAGTGCTAAGAATATGAAATAAATGTCAAAGAAAGGATAAAAATTTACTTTCTAACACATTGTTGAGACATTGTTACAACATTCATTTTATATTTAATGTTTAAATAATGTTTTGGCAGATAGAACCTTATAATTCTAAGTGAAAAGTGTTTTTTTTAGAATTATAAGGTTATATCTGCATTTGACCCATTCCAAAAATCCCCATTTACAAATTTGAGAGGATTTTGATATTATGTATTTAGAATACATTTAGGGTCTCTGTTATTTTCATGTTTGAAAGAAACTTGTTCCCCATATACATTTTCCTATATGTAATGCTCAGAACGCAGATAGAACCTTATAATTCCAAGGGGACGTTGTTCCCTACTCAGGGAATCATGGTTACATTTGTAACCTGAGATGTTCCCTTTCAAGGGAGCTGCATCCTCTAGGGGTCGCTATGGGGAACAGTATACCCATGCCATCATGCTGAGGGGAGTGCAGGCCAGAATCATGGCGAACACTAAGTACCAACTCTACCATTTCCATGGGAGTTGCCCCTGGGACATTTAGGTGGCTGTCCATGACATTACCCCTTACGGCCAAAGGCCTAGGCTACATACCCAACTTAATTGTTAGGGCCCTATTATCCCTATTCGCAACACCCTGTTTAGATAGGTATCCGAGGATAAATAGGTGGAGTGGCACCCAAGATGAATGGGACTTTTACCAACTAAAGAAAGGGCACGAAGCAACCGCGCAAAGCCCTCACCGTATAGGATTTTAGAAAGAACGCAGAGCACTAGCGTGTAAACTTAACACAGTGTGAATTTCAGAAAGTGTGCAAAGACTTCACGTGAACACTTACGATAACATTGATTTTAAATACTGATCTAAGGAGGGAGCTCTCATGGCACTCTGATAGAGCAGCTCAAAGATGGAATGGTGCATCCCAAAACAATATGTTTGAGAGAGTTATCAACTCGATCTGTGTAAATAATGCTGGAGGGCTCTGGGGAAAAAAAAAAAAAATCTGAGAACTCAACCTCACCTGAGAGGAGACCTCTAAATTCAGAAAGAGAGTAGCACACTCATAGGCGACCCTTTTTGGTAAAGGGGAGTGCTGCTAAACTACCACGAGAACCGCCTAAATAGCCCCTCATGTTGAGGGAAGCGATGCTTGAAGTGTATAAATAAAGACACACTGGCTGAGTGGAGCCTAAGGAACCGAGGTCTAACCATCTCAACAAAGGGAAAGAAGCTGAGCACGTAACCCTTAGCGTAAAGGATTTTTGAAAGTGCGCAAATTGTTCAACGTGTACACTTACCACCAAATGGTTTTCTGAAAGTACACAGAGCTTAGCGTCAGTCATGACACTAGCCTTCTGTGCCCGTCTCTGATCCTCAGATCGACATGGATCAGGACTCCTATGTTGTCCGGGCTTAGACTGGACCTTAGGGTAATGAAGGATTTGAAGGCAGCTGAGCGCGCCTTCGCCTCCCTGAAATTTTCGACTACCATCTCAACAGAGGTACTGAAAAGATTGGATGGTGAAACCTGAGCATCGAGAAGGAAGCATTTTCTTTCTTCCCGATGTCTGCCAGGTTTAGCCACAGATGTCTCTCCGTTACCACCATGGTTGCCATAGACCTGCCCATAGCGGAGCCAGTCTGCTTGGTTACATGGAGAGAGACTGATCTGTGGTGTGGCGCAGCTCGGCTACCTGATCAGGAGAAAGGCCCTCACCTTTATTCAGGTTATTTTAGCAGATCAGCCTGATATTCTTCAAGCACCACCACCGTGTGCAATGAAGCCACAGCCCTGTCTGGATGCAAACACTGTCTAAACGCTTTGCTAGTACTCGCCATGATAGACAGAGAAAGATCGCTCCAGTTCTTTCAGATTCAAGCTTCAAACTGAACAGTCAGTAAAGATGAAGAAGAGAATGACATGTTCTCCTGGTGCCTCTTGATCCATAGTCACGCTGGTAGTGACGACAGGGGCTGGCCAACTCGTTGGTCTTTTTTCAATGTATGCTTCAGACACAGGTCATTACAAGGTGTTCCCCATAGCGACCCCTTGAGGATACAGTTTGAAGTTCCCTTGAAAGGAAATCTATATTTGTGCAGTTTGCACGTCAAAGAAATTAAATAAATCAATTCTGATTTAAAGTGTGTAACATATAAACGTGCACATCAACCCAATCACTTTATTTAGCATTCATGTAAATACAACAATCAGATTCATCAATCGGAATGAATTCAGTCTGATTGAGTGAAAAATTATGCATGGAAACGTAACCATTGTCACATAATCTTTTAGGATGCATTCTAATATGATTTGCTGCTCAAGAAACATATCTTATTTTCAGTGTTGAGAACAGTTGTGCTGCTTGATATTTTCTTGAAAACTTACACGTTTTATTCATTTATTTTTTAGGATGGTTTGATGAATAGAAAGTTCAAAAGGACAGCATATTTTCAACATACAACTAATTCAGAATACAGAATGCCTCTCTTGACATATTGCTTTATTCTGTAAAGCAAGCAAATTATGAAATTAAGTGTAATTGCAATATGTGAAACTACATATGACCGAACTTAGATTGTCTCATAATCTACGATAAGTTTCTTGTTTATTATTATAAAAAAAAAAAAAAAAAAATGACACCACCATCTATAGCTGAAACAAAGGTTCTCATTGCAAGACTATTAAAACATGAGTATTACATCCACTGATTTAATACAGTAGGTTGTGTTTCCACACACACATCCACTGATGGGGGCTTTTTAATTGGGTTACCACAGAAGGTGTTGTCAGATTAATCGCATGGAGAAAAAAAAAAAAAAAAGTGGGATTTTAACTGGTCACAGTTCTGGCAGGAAATCCGATCACCTCTGACAGCCTGTTTTGAATAATTCTATTATGAGATGATAAAGAGAAGGTGATGCTTAGATCAATTCATGTCAGAGTAGCACAGAACGTCTCGGTTACGTACGTAACCCTCGTTCCCTGATGGAGGGAACGGAGACGTTATGTCGACCGACAAATGGGGTCTCACTTGGGAGGCCAATCATCTCTGATTTTAAGGGAGTGGTGGGAACCTTGGGCACGTATCCAGGCCGGGGTCTTAGGACAACGTGAGAGTAGGCCGGCCCGAACACAAGGCACTCTTCACTTACCGAAAATGCTTGGAGGTCCCCGACCCTCTTGATGGAAGTGAGCGCGATCAGGAGCGCTGTCTTGAGAGACAGGAACTTAAGCTCGACTGAATCCAGCGGCTCAAAGGGACCCCTCTGAAGTCCCGCCAGGACAATAGAGAGGTCCCAGGAGGGAATCAGGGGTGTCCTAGGAGGATGTAACCTTCTGGCACCCCTCAGGAACCTAACGATCAGGTCATGCCTCCCCAGGGACCGGCCGTCCACTGCATCATGATGGGCTGCAATGGCAGCCACATACACCTTCAGGGTGGAGGGTGACAGCCCACGCTCCAGCCTTTCTTGCAGGAAAGAAAGCACGACTCTGACCGGGCATCTCCGGGGGTCTTCTCGGTGAGAAGAACACCAATTCGTGAACAGACTCCACTTCAGAGCATAGGCCTGCCTCGTAGAAGGGGCTCTAGCCTGAGTGATAGTGTCTACCACCGCTGGGGGCAGATCACTTAGGTCTGCCGCGTCCCGTCTAGAAGCCACACGTGGAGGTTCCAGAGATCTGGACGCGGGTGCCAAATGGTGCCAAGCCCCTGAGAGAGAAGGTCTCTCCTCAGGGGGATGTGCCAGGGAGGGGCTGTCACGAGGAGCATGAGTTCCGAAAACCAGGTCCGGGTGGGCCAGTAAGGCGCAACCAACAGGACCTGTTCCTCGTCCTCCCTGACCTTGCACAGTGTCTGTGCGAGCAGGCTCACTGGGGGGAACGCATACTTGCGTAAAGCCTGAGGCCAGCTGTGTGCCAGTGCAGAAAGCGCGTCGGCTGCACGATTGAGCTCCCCCGGGATGTGGACAGCGCGCAGCGACTTGAGCCACGTCTGACTCCAGAGGAGGAGATGGCGGGCGAGTTGAGACATGCGACGTGATCGTAGACCGCCCTGTCGGTTGATGTACGAAACAGCCGCAGTGTTGTCCGTGCGGACCAACACGTGCTTGTGCAGCACTAGCGGACGAAACCGTCGCAAGGCTAGATGCACTGCCAGCAACTCCAGGCAGTTGATGTGCCAAAGCAGTCGAGGTCCTGTCCAGGACCCTGAAGCTGCCTGCCCGTTGCATGTCGCGCCCCAGCCCGAGTTAGAGACATCTGTTGTGACAACAACGTGCCGGGACACTTGTTCTAAGGGCACGCCGGCCCGTAGAAAGGCAAGGTCCGACCAGGGGCTGAATAGGCGGCGACACATCAGTGTGACGGTGACATGATGTGTACCGCGGCGCCATGCCCATCTCGGGACTCGGGAGTGTAACCAGTGCTGAAGTGGTCTCATATGAAGCAACCCGAGCGGCGTGACTGCGGCTGCGGATGCCATATGCCCCAGGAGCCTCTGAAAGTGTTTCAGTGGTACCACTGTCCTGCCTCTGAAGGAACTCAGGCAGTTCAGCACTGACTGGGCACGCTCGCTGGTGAGACGTGCCGTCATACTCACCGAGTCTAACTCCATACCGAGATAAGAGATTCTCTGCACAGGGGAGAGCTTGCTCTTCTCCCGGTTGACCTGAAGCCCCAACTGACTGAGGTGCCGGAGCACGAAGTCCCTGTGATCGCCCAACTCTTCTCGGGACCGGGCCATAATGAGCCAGTCGTCGAGATAGTTGAGGATCCTGATGCCCACTTCCCAGAGTGGGGCAAGGGCGCCCTCCGCGACCTTCGTGAAGACACGGGGGGACAGGGAGAGCCCGAAGGGGAGGACCTTGTACTGCCATGCCTGACCCTCGAAAGCAAAGCGCAGAAAGGTCTGTGACGAGGGAGGATAGAGACATGAAAGTATGCGTCTTTCAGGTCGATCGCTGCAAACCAGTCCTGGGGCTGGACGCATTTGATAATGCGTTTCTGCGTCAACATCCTGAACAGGAGCTTGTGTAGGGCCCGATTCAAGACTCGCAGATCCAGGATAGGTCGAAGGCCACCGCTTTTCTTGGGCACGATGAAGTAAGGGCTGTAAAACCCCGTCCTCATCTTGGCTGGAGGGACCGGCTCGATTGCATCCTTCGCCAGCAGGACAGCAATCTCCTCGCGCAAGACAGGGGCGTCCTGGACTGCCACCGAAGTCTCGAGAACGCCATTGAACTTGGGGGGTCGCCGGGCGAACTGAATCGCGTAGCCGAGTCGGACCGTCCGGATGAGCCAGCGTGACGGGTTGGGCAGCGCAAGCCACGCTCCCAGACTCCGTACAAGTGGCACCAAAGGGACAGTCGACATACCCGCAGTGGTGCAGCGATGGGGAGTCGTGCCGGGAGGCCCAGAAGGCACTGCGTCCTGGGTCATCACAACCACACTTCCCGTGTTCCCGGAGGAACTGGCCAGAGACGCGTGGAGAGGCGTTGCGTCTCCGAACCGTGACCTCTCGGCCGCTGGCGAAAGGGGGCGTCGTGGGTGAGAGTGAGGAAGCTGCGCGTCGCTCATTGTCAGCCCACGAGCCTTGCAACTCGGAGGAAGGAGAATTTGCTCTTTTATTGAAAATATGGGTGCCACTGGCCGTTCGACCAGTGGCGGAACAGAACAAAACAGAAACTGAGGATTCTCCACCCGGCCCTCCTCCGGGGGAAGGAGTGGCGCTGTCTTCGCCATCTCCTGAAGAGCAGTTCTCCGCATCTCCGAGTTGCCCGTGTCAGGGCCGCTTAGTCGACTTCCTTGAGGACTTCGCAGCCGGGAGTGACACGGGGGGCGCCGCTCTCCTGCGCGGGGCTCGACGCGCCGGCCTCGAAGAACTCTCAGCACGGGGCGGAGCTGGTGTAGAGGACGCAGGGGGGCGCCCACGGCGACGAGCAGGCTGAGGCGCTACCCGCGACGGAACGGTGGCAACCGGAGAGACACGTCGGGGCAAGATGTGTTGAATGGCCTCAGTCTGCTTCTGTACCGCCGAGAACTGCTGGGCAAAGTCCTCGACAGTGTCGCCGAACAGGCCTGCCTGGGAGATGGGAGCATCGAGAAAGCGAGCCTTGTCCATGTCCCTCATCTCAGCCAGGTTCAGCCAGAGATGCCGCTCCTGGACCACCAGCGTGGACATCGCCTTCCTGAGGGACCGCGCCGTGACCTTCGTCGCCCGTAAGGCGAAGTCGGTCGCCGTGCACAGCTCCTGCATCAACCCCGGGTCGGTACCACCCTCGTGCATTGCTTTGAGTGCCTTGGCTTGGTGTACCTGCAGGATAGCCATGGCATGCAGGGCAGAGGCAGCTTGGCCCGCAGCACTGTAAGCCTTGGCAGCGAGCGCGGCCGACAGCTTACAGGCCTTGGACGGGAGACGCGGACGATTCCTCCAAGTGGCGGCGTTTTGCGGGCACAAGTGCACCGCAACCGCCCTCTCCACCTGGGGAACCTCCACGTACCCCCTGGCTGCCCCGCCGTCGAGGGTGGTGAGGATGGAAGAGGGAGACGAGCGGCTTCTGGCCGTGAAAGGGGCCGTCCACGACTTCGTCACCTCTTCATGCACCTCTGGGAAGAAAGGCACCGGAGCAGAACGAGGTTGTGAGCCGCGTCCCGCGCCGAGAAACCAATCATCCAGCCGCGAGGGCTCGGGACTGGGCGGTGTAGTCACCTCCAGCCCGATACTCATGGCTGCCCGGGCAAGCATGGCCGACAACTCCAAGTGAGATTCGGCAGCAGCGACAACACCCGAGGGGGGCAGCCCCGCCGAACCCTCATCCTCAGAGGTCGATAACCCATCCCCCGATGCCGCGGTCGACATCTGATCTTCGGGCGGCGCACCGAAAGACACGCTGGGACTGCCGTGAGACGGCCCAGCAGAATCAATCGGCAGCTGCACGGGACAGGCACTGCGGGAGGAGTGAGAGGTCCGTGGGGCGTGGCCCGGCGGAGAAGCTCTCACTGTAATCCTCAGATCTCCCAGAGCGCCAGCCGGCGGCCCTCTGCTCGAGCCAGAGAGACCGGGACGGGTGGCGACAGAGGGGTCTGCTGCACTCCCCTTGAGGAGTAAGAGACGCGATCGCAGCGCTGCCATGGTCATACGCCCACAATAGACGCATGAGTCATCCACGAGCGCAGCCTCAGCGTGTTGGACGCCCAGACACTGCAGACAACGCTCGTGACCGTCAACCGAAGACAGGAAACGACCGCATCCAGAAGGACACGGACGAAACGGCATCTTGAAAAAGACGCGAATCGTCCGTGATTTGCTCTTTTAGAAACTGTCTCTTTCAGCCGAAGCGCCCAGGGGAATCGCCGTACACAGGGACACCGCTATAACGCGCCGTCACACCGACCAGGAACAGCTTCAAACAAAAACAAAGATGATGGCTTTGTAGTGATTCTTCTCATCAGCTACTCGGCTCCGAAGCAAAAATCTAATGAGTGGATGCACCTGTCGCCCTATTTATACCCGTCGGCACGGGAGTGGCTCAGGTGTGTTAATCCACTAGCCAATTTTCATTGGCGTTTTCTCTTAAAATCAGAGATGATTGGCCTCCCAAGTGAGACCCCATTTGTCGGTCGACATAACTCGTAGTGACCGACAGATAGGGAACTCATTGAACAGCACAAGCTAACTAAAGCTGAACATGTTTTTAATGGCCATGTACTTTAATGAGGTAAAACCACGTTACACAGCTGCTTTCAAGCAACTAATATGCAATCTGAGCTTCTCCGATGCAATCAGATATTTTATTTGATAAGAAAAGCAATTTTAGGTACTGTTTGTCATGCAAAGCTAAGTATGGAGAGAGCATTTTAAAAAGTGAAAACCTGTACTTTGGAGGGGAGGTTTAAAGGTTCTCCTGGCTCAGAATGGTGTTATTATGAGCTCCTTTTTTTTTTTTTTTTTGGGGTGGGGGGGTAGATGCAAAAAAATATTATGCAATTTATACAGTACAGAAATGTCAGACATGGATCGCTATATTTGGGTTATTGTATTATTAATGATTCTACTGAACTTTTAATTATGGATCATTTGATATGGAAGAACTGTGAAAGCTGTCACCTCAACTCTGTTAAGTTCTGTAAACTAGAACAACTTTCAATTTTTGGGTATGGTGTACGGTGTTGATTTGAACAAAACCCTTAGAATTAATCTTTTATGTAACTTCTCCTGTGTATTAAAAATGTGCTTAATTGTATTGAGTGTTTATAATACTTAAAATTTATTATGTATATTTTTAAAACACTGTACTTTCAGATAATATAATATTACTGTCAAAAAAGGCCACTTAACGAGTACACTTTTGTAGCTATGTTTCATAAACTTTAAAGGGGATATGATGTTGCTAAAAATAACATTATTTTGTGTAATTGGTATAATGAAATGTGTTAATGTGGTTTAAGGTAAAAAAAAAAATGGTTCTTTTTGAAAAGCAACGTTGTGCTCTGATTGGCGAGCTATCCAGTGCGTTGTGATTGGCCGAATGCCTCAAGCATGTGATAGAAATGTTAAGCCCCTCATCACTTTGATGACTAGTCCTGGCATGACAAGACAAACACATTAAAACCCATTATAAACGAGGCATTTGTTGCATCCAGTGGGGACATAAATACTTATTATAATGACTTGCACTGTCTTATTACGCGTTGTGTTGAGTATCGTGCTGCGTAAACATAATACCATGTCTGCATTCGAGACTGGAGAAACGACAAACAACAAGCTCTGCTTTACACTGCTTTGTGTTTGTGTATGTTTGAATCATCAGTGGCAAATCCTTTACATATGTAAACATACCCCACCCTTGAATGAGTTGACGGTGAGAAGTCGTGGTGGTGGAGGGATGCTGAAAGACTAGAGAGCATGAAAGTAAGGCTGTTATGATTGTTTATAGTGGTTCTCTCTCATGGTGGTTGGATAGATGATGTGATTAGTGATGGTGAATTGGAAACATTGATAATCGGCATGCGGTGCTCTCTTGAGGTGGTTGGATGGATGGTGTGGTTATTGATAGTAAATTGGCCAAGTTGATTATCTGTTCGTGCTCCTCCCGAAATTTGTTAATAAAACATCATGTCACGGAGTGAATTTGTAAGGGCGGAACTAAAAGTCTGGAGATTGGTTCCGCCCGGACCATAATCCTCAAACACCGGTTACTTCCGGGAACTCCGGGAAAGGAAATCAGGGTTTCATTGATCGCAGGTGGATAGATGAGCGGGGCGATCGCAGATTGGGCAGTGTGAAGAGAAGGAGGAGTATAAAGAGGGCCTCAGAAACTGCAGAGGAAGAGGTTTTTATTCTAGCCGATACGGCGAGTGAGTTGGAGTGTTTGGGCGAGTGCAGCGGAAAGAAGGCGGAGGATATTGTTGGCTGGGCGAAGACGAAGACAAGTGTTTGGCAGAAACAGAAACCGGGCTGAGTATATTGGGATGTCTACTTAACTGTGAAATGCTCTATGGACATGTGTAACAAATTTAGAGTGGTTGAAAACAGGAAGACTTACCGGAAGTATCGCCGAAGGAGGCCCTTTCGACAGGTCACGTGGCAGCAGGAGAAGTATCCAGGAGCTGGAAAGAAGAGGGAAAAGAGACCTCGTGTTAGTAACGGTGTGAGTACCCTAAACCATCGTACAGCAACATAATCATCTAGAGTGAACTATCTGTGAGCCTTTTTGTGAGTTTGTGGCATAGTATGTGAGCGGCCCCACCGTGGAGGAGGATTGTGGGTGAGCCGGGACCAGTGAGCGAGAGAAGACGTTGGGGTGTCGTGGCGGCGACGTTTAAATCTGAATATTCGTTGCATCAGTGTCTCCACGATTTCCAGGACGAGTCTCTGGTCAGATGCGGTTTTGACCCTAAATTCACCAAGAGTGTGTGGAGTGCAGTGGGTTAGTCTTTGTCCTTTGCTGTGAGTGTATACACTTGAAAATTTCAGTGTGGTGCTGTGTTTGTGTCATCAACAACCACCTTTCAGGCCTGACGAAATCCTGCGAAGGAAGTGAGTACTGAGGCGGGCGAAGAAAACATCTCCAATTATATGCTGACGATGACATCCTGACCCTTCTTTCCCACGTGACGGTGGCGGGAAACAATTTCAAGTAAGAACAGTGTGGATATAGTGGGAAGTATTAACGGTGAGGAGTTGGCTGCTGTAGGAGGAAATCAGCTGTGCGTGTATTATTATCTGCTGTGGAGTTCTTCAAAGGTTCGCCCCTGTCTAGATCTCTTGCCCTGTCGGTTGGAAGAAAGAAGAGGGAAGCGTTCGACCCACCCAGTGTAGCACGCCCCGGGTGAAACAACTTACCTGTGTGTGACACCAGCGGAGGCCGTGTTCAGCCCAACGCAGCAGCAGCTTTCGATCCGCATCTCTATCAGCAGTTGGTTGAAGCCTCAGAAAAGGAACGCATGACGTCTATTTCCTCAAAGGTCTGTGAGTTACATCACTTCCTGTTTCCCCTGTATATTCACCGTAAGCTATTGCCCAAAGCTAAAGCCAGCATATTGTGTTGTACACCCGCCTGTATGCCCAAGTGAAGCCCCAGTTACATTTGATGTACTTACCTGATGCCCAAAGCTAAAGCCAGCATATTGTGTTGTACACTCGCCTGTGTGCCCAAGTGAAGCCCCAGTTACATTTGATGTACTTACCTTATGCCCAAAGCTAAAGCCAGCATATTGTGTTGTACACCCGCCTGTGTGCCCAAGTGAAGCCCCAGTTACATTTGATGTACTTACCTGATGCCCAAAGCTAAAGCCAACATATTGTGTTGTACACTCGCTTGTGTGCCCAAGTGAAGCCCCAGTTACATTTGATGTACTTACCTTATGCCCAAAGCTAAAGCCAGCATATTGTGTTGTACACCCGCCTGTGTGCCCAAGTGAAGCCCCAGTTACATTTGATGTACT
Source organism: Carassius auratus (assembly GCF_003368295.1). NCBI lineage: Eukaryota > Metazoa > Chordata > Actinopteri > Cypriniformes > Cyprinidae > Carassius > Carassius auratus. The sequence goes on along the minus strand of NC_039243.1, from coordinate 20,926,920 downwards.
TACCTTATGCCCAAAGCTAAAGCAAGCATATGCCCAAAGCTAAAGCCAGCATATTGTGTTGTACACCCGCCTGTATGCCCAAGTGAAGCCCCAGTTACATTTGATGTACTTACCTCATGCCCAAAGCTAAAGCCAGCATATTGTGTTGTACACCAGCCTGTATGCCCAAGTGAAGCCCCAGTTACATTTGATGTACTTACCTTATGCCCAAAGCTAAAGCCAGCATATTGTGTTGTACACTCGCCTGTATGGCCAAGTGAAGTCCCAGTTACCTTTGATGTACTTACCTTATGCCCAAAGCTAAAGCCAGCATATTGTGTTGTACACTCGCCTGTATGCCCAAGTGAAGCCCCAGCTGTCTTTTCTACAGACTTACCTTTGCCCCGAGTGAAGAGCCAGTGGCCCCTCTGTCCACCATCCATGTCCAGTCCTGTTATACTTACCTCTATGTTCTTGTGCAGATCTAGCGGGTCCCTTTGAAGCGTCTACCTGCACGTCGACCCGTCACTCAGGATACAGAAACCGCGGAACCCCCCCCCCCCCGTACACTTACCAGTACGGTTTCAGTCGGATCCCAGCAGCCATTGTACAGCTCCACCAGCATCTGGACGACCGGAAGTCCAACCTGCTGGGCCGCCTCGGAGTTCGCCACAAGTAGCAGCAGGTATCCATCGTGCATTCAAACTCTCAATACTTACCACTTGTATCTGTTACGTCCAGGAAAGGAGAGGGCCCTGGACAGTCGTCCTGCAAGCCAGAACAAAGGGGCACTTGTGAATAAGCTGATTGTTGTCACATAGCCAGAAGGAAAGAGGAGTGAAGGACTCACCTGAGATCTCCCGCGACGGAGTCTAAGAGACTCGAGACTGTAACTCTCCAATTGGAGAGTTGGATTTTAGCCTTCCTCGCCCCCCTTCCCCACACCTTTTTTTAGTAATTTAATAAAGTTTGTTTTTAATATTTACTTACCGTCTCTCGTGTGTCTGGTCATTGGGGTGTTCTTGGGACCTCCTCGAGGTGGAAATTAGGAAGGGGCGTGACTCACGACATCTGTGGTCCGCTCTGACCTGTGACAATCACATTGTAGGCTACTCTCACATGATATAGTCCACATCCTCTGTTAAATATGCAGCATGCATATTTGGGTAAGACTGTTCTTGAAAAGTGTTGTAAATGCAGATTATCCACTGATTTCTAGTTGTGACCTCTTTTGGAAGGTCAAACAAAGTAATTTCGCTTATACAACAAAAAAACACTGTTTCTCCACAACATGATGGTGGCGCAAAAAGCAAGAATAAAAGTTACTCCTCCCTTCTGTAAACATTTGGGCAGCATTGTGGGGGCATGTTAGAATGAGCCATTTTAGGAAGGTGTGGTTGACCCCTTCTATAAAGAATATCTGTTTGGATTTGAGACTTTAGTCTTTTAAACTTTACAGATCTTAATTATGCACCAAGAGCTTGTAACACTTCAAAGAGAAAGGCTAAGCTAGCACTTACAGTTAATATATTTTAAATATACTTATTGCAACTTCATAATATATGTAAGTAGTTATATATTTATATACATGACAAAAAAAAAAATGCATGTTGAATACCACTAACTGGAATACATTTAAAACATAATTTATTCTATTAAGAGTGCTTCAATTTAAATGTCTTATATCTTCAGGGTTTGCATTTTTAGGGTCTGAAATATAGTAACATTGTTGTTTATTTTAACTGTGAAAAGTTCAGTTCAAAACATTTCACACACATTTTCAGAATTAACAATTTAATATTCAACTTCCAGAGTTCCTTTGTGAAATTTTCTTCCACAAATTCAGTGGTTCAAATTCGGCAGAAAATTCAGCACATCCGAGAACTGCAGTAGAGTTCCAAATATTATAATGCTATTTTACCAGACGCTGATAGACATAATTATCATTACATCTAAGACATAAGTGGTTTCTGGTTGCTTATTTTGAACTTTCTATCAGGTCTTGTTTGATGGTGAGATGTAATAGTGTTTTCTTTGCGTACAAAAAAACATTCTCGTAGCTTTGTAAAATTACAGTTGAACCACTGATGGCAGATGGACTATTCTGACGATGCTTTTCATACATTTCTGGGCTTACACATCATTATTGTTTGGCAGTCAGTGGTACAGTCACAAACCTACCGGTTCTCATTCAAAATATCTTAAATTGTGTTCCGATGACGAACAAAGCTTTTACGGGTTTGGAATGACATGAGGGTAAGAGATTAATGACTACATTTTCATTATGGGGTGGAGTAACTCTTTAAACTAGATGAACAGTTCTAATTTGTATTTATCTTCTGGTTGTCAAAATTGAGCAAAACAGACAACATTTTGTCTAAAATAACACATTATTAACTTCTTAATGAACTGTTGTACAATATGAGTATTACATGTGCACTAGTGTGATATTGCACTTAGCCTACAGCTCGTGTGATATTTATGAACTATGTGATGTAAATATGAGACAAAATTTAAAACATCTTGAATATATTGAATTTTTGGGATATTCTCTAGGCTCCATCATGCAGTAAGTTGTTGCCCTGCCACATATTAATCATCAATCGACTATATGAAATGGCAGATGATCCACATAGGTCTGGGGCGGGGCAAGTGCGTTAAATGCGTTAATAATTTTAACACGTTTTTTTCTCCATATTTAATTAATCTAATAGGGGATGCCCACAGTAATGTAACACTGTTTGATAACCGGCCACCAGCAGAAGAACAGCGAATGCCATGAGTTGCACACTTGTTGAAAACAAAGCCCACAAGACAGTGACCATGTGCTGACTCTGAATGCATCTCTCACATTATGGCAATATAAATATATTGATACACTTTATTTTATGGTCTCATAACTAGTTGATCATAAGCATGCATAACACTAGAATAGTAGCCATTTATTAGTAATAATTAAGCACAAATTAATGCCTTATTCTACATCCCTAATCCTACCCAATACCCAAACTCAACAACTACCTTACTAACTATTAATAAGCAGCAAATTAGTAATTTACTTTTGGAAAAAGAATAAGTATTCCTTATTCCAAAGTGTTACCGAATGTATAATCAAAAATAAATATTTACCTTGAATATATATATATATATATATAAAAAAAATTATTAATGTATTGTTTGTTTTATTCATTCATTCATTCATTTATATGTCACTTCAATTCACTTAAAAATATATATATATATATTAATAATACTTTCAGTTTTATATACCTACACTGGGTTTATGTGTTCATAAAAATGACACAAGGGTGTACCCCAAATTGTGTGGACAACCAACCAATCTATCAAACAGTCAAACAAACAAACAAACAGTCAGTCAGTCAGTCATTCAACCATATATATATATATATATATATATATATATATATGTACATATATTCCCTTAATGTGGGTTAAACAAGATGCTGAGCATATCGGACACCAATAAATACCATAAATTTTCTCGGCAGCTATGTATTTTATTTTATTTTATTTTATTTCTTTGACTGCATTCATTAACATTAATGCAAAGCACAAGTGCACTTCACACCTTACCTTCATCTGCAATAAGCAAACCCAAATTGTTGCCTTTCATCCCAGTTCTATCAAATAGTTTAACATTTTAAAACCCCACTTAAAATGTCAGGTCATCACCCTGACTTATATAAACGCTATAAGTGGGAATGTTATGCTAGTGCCACAACCTTGTTCAAGCGATTCAGTCCATTCGTGTAGTCTGTTGTTGCCATACCAATGTCAAGATGGCCAGACTGGATGGTTTGTGGGAAAATACACTTGCACTATTCAGTTACGGGTTTGTCGCCAGAAAGGAAAAATGGTGATTTATTCCTGTATGCACTGGCAAACAGGGCATGTTTGTGGGCTGGTTGGGTTCAACAGATCTTTTCTGCTATGTTTACTGTGAATCAATGGTACTTTTGCCCTTGTTGCCATGGGAACAGTTTAGAAGGTAACCCAATTTTGTTCCTGTTTCCGACAGAATGTTAGTGCCTACATTAGAACTAAAAGTGACAATTATGCAGGCTGTAAGTATGGTGCACTCAACATGTGCTTGTTGTCCTTCAGAATAATTAGTAGTAGGAGCGATCCATGAGCTGCTGTTACTGTCAAAGGGCCTAGCATACAGTATATTTTTTTTTTTTCTTTTTTTTTGGGGGGGGGGGGGGGGGTGGGGTAGAGAATAGTCTGCTGACACACTGTGGTTATTTTAAATACAATGTATGTATTCTATATAATGGGTTGGTGGTATGATATTAAGTACTTTGAAAAATTAACCCTTGTGCATTGTTCAAATTCACTACCCTTTCGAGTTGTTCGTGGATGAAAACATCCACTCAATTAAACTGCTGTAAAAATGTATCAGATTCATATTTTTTTTTTAATAATTTGCATAAATCTGTTAATCAACTTCAGTCCTGATCAAAACTACCAAATGTTTAAAAAAAAATCCAAGAATTTAACTCTTTAATTGCCAAGCTCATAAATGATGTCACTGATTTGGGGGAAAAAAACACACAAAATGACTTATTTTCAATATAAAAGTAATTGTGGCTGGATTTTTTTTTTTTACTTTTTATAACAGTCTTGGGCATGTCAAAGATTAGTAGCAACATTGGCTTCGATGCATTTTTAGTTTTTGTGCAGCATTAGATTAAATTTTTTCTCCCTAATTAGTTGTTGATGGCTGTTTTTGCCCCATTGACTTCCATTATAACAACATTTTTTGATTGCAAAGCCATGACACCATATAATCATGCATTCTTGGTTGTTTGTGGTTTTCCCTTTTGGGAAGAGGTAAAATTTGTTATTTTTACAGTTGATCACTAGGTGGGACCATTAACCCTTTAGATAGGCCTGTGCAATAAAAAGGCTTAGTTTCTGGCTTGTATATGGAGCTATATGGAGTATAACAGCAAATTATATTGTTTGTGTGTGTATGAGATTCTTGATTGTTGGTGGTTTTCCCTGTTGGGAAGAGGTAACATTTGTTATTTTTACAGTTGATCACTAGGTGGGACCATTAACCCTTTGGATAGGCCTGTGCAAAAAAAGGCTTAGTGGGGTGTGGGGTGCCTTGGATCTCTCGGCTGCCTGTTTACCTTTTGCTCAGGTTGGTCCTTTCCTCTGGGGGGTCTTCCTCCTCTATGTAATGGGACCGATGAGACGTGAGGCGTGCAGATCTATGTGCAAGCTTTATTTAAGGACATGATCAAACAATGACAAACAGGTATGGTATGGGCAAGACATAAGAATAATCAAAGGGGCAGACATGGGTCTCCAATCAGTGAACAACATCCAGAGGGCTAGAAAGAGAGAGATAATCCAGGCACATGACAATAGTCCAGGCAGGGGCAAACAGAGTCCAAATGCCAAGATGACAGGGCAATCCAAAAATAAAGGCAGAGATTGATACATGGGAAAAAAGAGGCAAGCATTGAATAGACTAAACTAGGACAATAGACTGGCTCCGTATCACAACTAACACTACTTGGCAATTGGAGTAGGAACAGAACAGGTGTTATTTAGGGAGTCTGATTTGGGCTGATTTCAGCTATGTGTCATAAGGCCAATTGATTGTGGGATATGTAGTCCGGGGTACAGTGTGTAATATGAGAATCTGTGTGGTGGATAATTACCTCTGGTGGTGAAAAAAAAAACAGACGTTTGTAGCCCTGGAACATCTCCGTGGTGCCACTGTATTCACAAATTTGGACCTCCGCAGCGCGTATAACCTCATCCGGATACGTGAGGGGGACGAGTGGAAGACCACCTTCATCACCCCTACTGGCCATTATGAGTACTGCGTCATGTCGTATGGGCTTGTAAACGCCCCCTCCGTATTCCAGGATTTCATACATGAGGTGCTCCGGGATTTCCTCCACCAGTTCGTCCTAGTCTATATTGATGACGTCCTGATATACTCCCGGAGCCTGGCAGAACATCAGCGTCACGTTGCGGAGGTCCTGCAACGCCTGAGGGACTACCAGCTCTATCTGAAAGCAGAGAAGTGTTAATTCCATCAACCCTCAGTGCAGTTCCTTGGGTATACCATCAACCGCAGTGGCATCCGTATGGACAAGGGGAAGGTAAGCACAGTCAGGGACTGGCCCATTCCTACCACTATTAAGGAACTGCAGCGATTCCTTGGCTTCGCCAACTTTTATAAACGATTCATTCAGAATTTTAGTACTATTACCAGCCCTCTAACCAACCTCCTTCGCCAGAAGCCCAAATCCCTGTCTTGGACTCCTGCCGCCACCGAAGCCTTCCAGGCCCTAAAGCGAGCCTTCACGACCACCCCACTCCTCGTGCATCCAAACCCCGAACTGCCATTCATAGTGGAAGTGGACGCCTCAACCACCGGAGTGGGAGCGGTCCTTTCACAGCAGCAGGGTACTCCCTGTCGCCTCCATCCATGTGCCTTCTTCTCCAGGAAACTCAACCCGGCGGAGGTTAAATATGACATCAGGAATAGGGAGCTTCTCACCATCAAGCTTGCCCTGGAGGAGTGGAGACATTGGCTGGAGGGAGCCAAACATCCGTTTCAAGTTCTCACTGACCACAAGAACCTGGAGTACCTTAGAGCAGCCAAGAGACTCAACCCCAGACAGGCCCGCTGGGCGTTATTCTTCACCCGCTTCCAATTCTTCATCTCCTACCACCCAAGGGCAAAAAAACGTAAAGGCCGATGCTCTATCCAGATGTTACGCACCCGAAGAAAGGTCAGAAAACCCAGAACCCATCCTCCAGGAAAAGGTCTTAGTCACCCATATCACCTGGTCAGTTGAGACTCTACCCCCTGACGAAGCTCCTAACAACACCCCGCTGGGCTGCCCACCAGGACACCAGTATATCCCCAGGACACGGCACACTCCACTCATCCACTCCACCCATACATCACTTGGCACTGGTCACCCGGGGGTCAATGAAACCCTCTCGTTGCTACGGGAACACTTCTGGTGGCCCAACATGGCCTCGGATGTCAGAAGGTACGTGAGTGGATGTCCTCGTCATCTACCATCTGGCAAACTCCATCGTCTGCCTGTTCCCAATCGCCCGTGGTCACACCTAGGGGATGGATTTCATCACGGACCTTCCACCCTCTGACAATAACACATGTATTCTTGTAATTGTGGATAGATTTTCTAAAGCTTGTTGTCTTCTTCCTCTGAAGGGCCTCCCCATTGCCATGGAAACGGCAGAACTGATGTTTAACCATGTCTTCAGGTACTTCTGCATCCCAGAGGACATCGTGTCGGATCGGGGCCCCCAGTTCATCTCCCGGGTATGGAGAGCGTTTCACTCCCTCCTAGGTGTGGCCATCAGCCTGTCCTCCGGCTATCACCCACAGTCTAACGGTCAGACAGAGAGGAAGGTCCAGGAGATCAGACGCTTCCTCCGTACCTTCTGTCACGGCCACCAGAACTCCTGGAACCAATTCCTGGGGTGGGCCGAGTACGCACAGAACTCCCTCCGTCAATCCACCACCGGACTTACACTCTTCCAGTGCGTACTCGGCTACCAGTCACCTCTATTCCCCTGGTCAGGAGATCCCTCTGATGTTCCCGCAGTCGACTACTGGTTCCGGGAGAGCGAGAGGGTCTGGGACGCGGCTCATCATCAGTTACAACGGGCGCTTCGCAGACACAGGACGGCAGCCGACCTTCGCCGGTCCGATGCCCCCCAGTACCAACCCGGTCAGAAGGTCTGGCTGTCTACCCGGGACATCCGCCTGCGTCTACCCTGCCGCAAGCTTAGTCCCAGATTCATTGGCCCGTTCACCATCACCCAGCAGATCAATCCGGTCACCTATAAACTCCAGCTTCCCCCTCAGTACCGGATTCACCCCACATTTCATGTATCACTCCTGAAACCTCACCATCCCTCTGTTTCTCCCTCCACAGAACCTGGCGAGACGGAAGCCCCCCCTCCTCTCCTCCTAGATGACGGCGCAGCCTATTCGGTCAAGGACATCCTGGACTCCTGGTGGCGTGGTGGGCAGCTGGAATACCTAGTGGACTGGGAAGGATACGGTCCAGAGGAACGTTCCTGGGTCCCACGCAATGACATCTTGGATCCCGCCTTGCTGGATACCTTTCACTCCATTCACCCCAACCGACCAGCTCCCAGGGGAAGAGGATGCCCACCACGTCGTCGGGGTCCCCGGCCCTCAGGAGCGGGCCCTGGGGTGGGGGGTACTGTTACAAACATGCCAGGTTCCACCTCCACACAATCACAGCGCACACCCTCACCTGATTACTAGTCATCACTACCTGCTCCTCATCATCCACTCATCAGTGCTGCACCATATAAGCCACACACACGCACCCAGTCATCGTCCAGTCACGTTCACGACAAGATAATTCCTGTATGCTTACTATTAGGACTAACTACTCTTCTACCTTCTCTCTAAGGATTGCCTCCGAAGATACCGATTCCGCTAAAGTGCGTGTGTGTGGTTCATCTACCCTTCTCGAAGTCCCTACCTTCCCGACACGGATCCCAACGCCCATCCACTCCTCACTGCCTGCTCCTCTGCTTGTGTCTTTAAATAAAACACCTTCATCTGTTACTCCTCTGTCTCCTGAGTGATCCGTAACAGTTGCTTTAATTTATGACAATGTTTTCAGTATTTCTCAGAGGGCAGGCTTCAAGTATAACTCGTTTGAAGTAATGGTGCTTCATATAACATTATCCAGAGAAACAAATGTTAATAATAAATCCCCTGTGATGTTTGTACTGGCTACTGTATACAGGCCACCAGGGCACCATACAGACTTTATTAAAGAGTTTGATGATTTTACATCAGAGTTAGTTCTGGCTGCAGATAAAGTTTTAATAGTTGGTGATTTTAATATCCATGTTGATGATACTCAGTTCTATATTTATTTGCGTCCCGGTGAAACACACCAATTTGAAAAACTAATGGAATGCATAGTCGATATATAAAAAAAAAAAAAAAAAAAACTTGGATGATGAGTAATTTCTTACTGCTAAATTCTGAAAGAAAGAGGTGTTAATAATAGGACCTAAAAACTCTGCATGTATTAACATACAGTAGAACACTGTCTAAGACTTGATGGCTGCTCTGTCAATTCTTCGTCATCAGTTAGGAACCTAGCAATCTTTTCTAAGAAAGCCACGTTTCTTGTATTTGTGAAACTGCTTTTTCCCATCTCAAAAATATATCTAAATTACGGCCTATGCTTTCAATGTCAAATTCAGAAATGTTGATCCATGCATTTACTGTTTGACCAGGCCCGTCGCAACAAGGCAGGCAAACCAAGCAATTGCTTGGGGCCTCAAGACAACAACTGGATAAGAATAAAATGCAAAGACACTGTGTGAGCGCCCCTTTGATCGTCAATGCAGTAACGTGTAATGACACTGTTATCGGGATCCCCCTCAAGGGGGCCCCTCTCAGTAGTCGCCGACAGCAGCCAGCCAACCAAGTGATCTCTGCTTTTTTTTTTTTTTTCGAACGGAAGGAATATGGTTACTGTAATATGTTTTTTTTTTTAACGGGGTAAGGAAAACGCAGATCAGAAATCGCATACTGCAAGGAGTCAGCAGTGTTTTGATTTGAGGGCTCAGGCAAACGTAAAGAGAACGTTGTGGCGTGTTCAGATTGCAAGAATCGCGGAATCCAGTCATAAAAACGGAATTTACAGTTTAACGCAGAATGACACGTAATTTGCCAAATTTTGAATTAAATTAAAAATAGGTAATTGCACTTACATCAAACCAATATGAATTAAATATGAATCCTGCATGTTCTGCGTCTCTCTGTTAATGAAAGGAGCAGAAGCGCGTCTTCCTTTATTAACACACTGAAGCGCGCGTGACGCTCGCGGTGATTTCAGTCTCGCGTCTGATGTCTCACTAAATTAGGATGTGAACTCTATGTCCATTTTGCTTGGGGCCCCCAAATTCCTTCAAACGGCCCTGTGTATGACCTCAAGGTTAGATTATTGTAATGCTTTATTGGTTGGTTGTTCTGCACACTTAGTAAGCAGACTACAGCTAGTCCAAAATGCAACAGCAAGAGTTCTTACTAGAACCAGGAAGTATGACCATATTAGCCCGGTCCTGTCAGCACTGCACTGGCTCCCTATCAAACACGGTATAGATTTTAAATGATTGCTTATTACTTATAAAGCCCTGAATGGTTTAGCACCTCAGTATTTGAATGAGCTCCTGTTACATTATAATCCTCCGCATCTGCTACGTTTTTAAAACTCAGGCAATTTGATAATACCTAGAATATCAAAATCAACTGCGGGCGGCAGATCCGTTTCCTATTTGGTGGCTGAACTCTGGAATAACCTACCTGACATTGTTCAGGAGGCAGACACATTTTTGCAGTTTAAATCTAGATTAAAGACCCATCTCTTTAACCTGGCTTACACATAACATACTAATATGCTTCTAATATCCAAATCCGTTAAAGGATTTTTAGGCTGCATTAATTAGGTAAACCGGAACTAGGAACACTTCCCATAACACGCAATGTATTTGCTACATCATTAGAAGAATGGCATCTGTTTCTCTCTTATTCCGAGGTCACCGTAGCCACCAGATCCAGTCTGTCTCCAGATCAGAGGGTCACTGCAGTCACCCGGATCCAGTACGTATCCAGACCAGATGGTGGATCGGCACCTAGAAAGGACCTCTACAGCCCGAAAGACAGTAGAGACCAGGACAACTAGAGCCCCGGATACAGATCCCCTGTAAAGACCTTGTCTCAGACGACCACCAGGACAAGACCACAGGAAACAGATGATTCTTCTGCACAATCTGACTTTGCTGCAGCCTAGAATTGAACTGCTGGTTTTGTCTGGTCAGAGGAGAACTGGCCCCCCAACTGAGCCTGGTTTCTCCCAGGGTTTTTTCTCCATTCTGTCACCGATGGAGTTTTGGTTCCTTGCCGCTGTCGCCTCTGGCTTGCTTAGTTGGGGTCACTTCATCTACAGCGATATCGTTGACATGATTGCAAATGAATGCACAGACACTATTTAAACTGAACAGAGATGACATTACTGAATTCAATGATAAACTGCCTTTTAACTGTCATTTTGCATTTTTGACACATTGTTTTCCTAATGAATTTTGTTCAGTTGCCTTGACACAATGTATTTTGTTTAAAGCGCTATATAAATAAACTTGACTTGACATTGTTGTTTTTTGTTGTTGTTGTTGTTTTTTTTTTAAGTCTTCCAGTAGGTGAGTCTAAATTTACTCAGTTGCTTTTTGTTTTATACTACTGTTCCCAGAAGAAAATTTCTGTAAACAGTTGTTAACAAACAAACAAAAAAAGTGCTTATTTTGTTCATATTGTGTTGCAAAACCCTTTTGCTGCTATTGAGGTGGGATACAGGTAAGACTAGGGACAGGTTTGGTGGTATGGGGAGGTTTAAGGGTGGGTTGAGGTGTCAGGGATGGGTAATTTGTGTAATTATAAATGTAATTACAGAGATTAATTACAGATTTAATTGCAGGCATATATTTTTCAAATTTAAGTACAATGTAAAAACATGTACACAATAAGTGCATTGCACCAAATTATTAATTTAAATGTAAGTACATAGTAGTCAAGGCCACTTAATATAAAGTGGGTCCCATGTGCGTTCATGAACTATCATTATTTGATATTAACTAAAATATCTGTCTTCCACATAATTCCGTTTGAAGAACAGTGTGCTTATCAGTGTCAGGGCATCATACCCTTGTGGAACTGGAATGGCATTTAGAAATTTCAGGCTCTGTAGTGCATCTATCTATTGCTCTATTTGGACTGAAAGCAGCAACCACACCTGTATTACTCTCATCTCTCCAACAAACAAGACCAGACCTATTCTCAGAGATCTCACTGATGAGACTATGGTGTCCAGGGCTGCTGTGAGCACACCTGTGGTGGATTAAGAAATGTATTCTCTACAAGCCATTCTTGAATCATCACAGTTGCAATTCCCATTAGGCAGGGATTTATTTAAATGCATTTGATCCCATTTGGCAGGTTTGTGCCTTTTTTTTTTTTTTTTTATTGATTTCCTCCTCTGATTGTTGGAGCTTTTTCCTCTCTCTTGTACATTCAGACCACAAAGACTAGCTTCTCCTTGTAATGCTTATTACCCATGCAATATCTTGTGACTTTTAAATTTGAAATATACTTTAGCCACAATTTGGGTTTCCACAGATCGAGACACGCCAAGAACCCTCTAGGGGACCATTAGGTGCTCTTTGTAGTTGCTTCAGATCAGTTTTCAATGGACTAGATTAGACATTTCTGTCACCTCAAACTATTTCCTTTGTCCTATAGTATTTATTAATGGAGGAACTGCTGTGGGGTTCTTGCAGAAACTCATGAGTTCCATTAATACATTTTCTCAAATAACTACTATTTTTGGTGCCCTGGAGGTTCTCCAGAATGCTCCACCGATGTGCAATCTGAAGATCCTAAAAATGGTGCATCAACTATCATTTTGTTCTTCAAAAATAGTGTCCTAAGGCCAATTATCGATTTCAGAGTCCACAGTTCCTGGAGCTTTTCATTCTCTGCCAGCTTTTTTTTTTTTGTTCATAGTGTGGTGTTGGCTATTTCTTCAGACTTGTAGGACCCACTTTATATTAAGTGGCCTTAACTACTATGTACTTACATTTTAATTAATAATTCAGTACAATGTACTTATTGTGTACATACATGTTTTTACATTGTACTTATATTTAAAAAAAAACTACATGTAATTACATCTGTATTTAATTTCTGTAATTACATTTATAATTACACTGTTGACCCATACTTTACACCTTAACCCACCCTTAAACTTACCCATACCTCGAACCCTCTCCCTAACCTTACCCCTATCCCACCTCAATAGCAGCAAAAGTGTTTTACAATACAATATGAACACAATAAGTACATTGTACTTATTTTTTTTATGTAAGTACATAGTAGTTCAGGCCACCTAATATAAAGTGGGACCGACTTGTACAATGGTGTGTGCTCAAAATCAATCTAGACATAACAAACTGCTACATACGTGTGCCACATATGTCCTGTTCTTATCGACAGCTTTTCTTTATACACCTGTAGCATTTAATTAGGTATTTGCACAGTTGCAAAACTGCTGTATGTTGTAGTGATATTATTATAAATTTAATCAATTTGAATCTGTTGTAGGCTTATTAGTGATGTTTGCTAAGCCGGATTTACTTTGAAAACTCTGCATGCATTGTGAGTTCTTATCTCCTTGTAATTGACTATAACCTGACATTTGTCCCTTATTGTATGTTTCTTTGTTAGGGAAATATCTGCTGAGAACGTAAATGTAAATGTTCAAGGATCATTTGAGAATAAGAAGCGAAATCACAGTCCAAAATTATGGAAAATTAAATGTAATAAGTATAGTGTTCAAGGATGAAATATTCGAAGTCTGTCATGAATGAGGTTTGTGTTGAGGATATAGTTCAAAAAGACTGTTGCCTGATAAAACGGCTGTGCTCATTGCATCAATAGTTCATATTTTTCCTGGCTAAGTGACTCATTGGTTTATCTTGGATAAGAATAATTTGTTTTAGACCTACTTGTACGTATTAAGCCCAAAATATGTGAATGAAAACACTTCTACTGTTGGTAAACAAGCTTAATTTCACACATTGTTGGTTCAGAAATGTGTCAGAATGCAATTTATAATATAGTGCAATTTTTATTTTTAGCCAGGCATCGTATCAGATTACGTAAACCAACATAGATGGAGTAATTGGTAAAACTTTACAATAAGGCTTGTTAAAATAGTTAATGCATTAGGTAACATAATATATCAACAAAGTTTTGAAGCATTAACTCCTAAAGTATTAAGTATTATTCTAGGTTAAAGTTAATTTTAAATATAGTTGTTCATTGTTTGTTAATGTTTGTGTGTAATGCATTAACTTGACATTTAAAAATTAGCATTAACCTATGTTAATAAATGCTTAATATACTTAATTGTTAGTTCAAAGACAGCGCATTAATGTTAACACATTGAACCTTCTCTATTGTTAAGTGTTACTGAGTAGTTCAAGATGCTTCTTATTAGTTTACAGTTTATTGTGTGGCTAAATCCAGCCATAATATTTAATATGAGAAATTTGGCAACTTAAAAAAAGAGTAAAATAAAATAAATAAAGTTTCATTAATTAGGATATTTAAGTGTGTCCCATGATGATAGCAGTATGTTTTAAAAAGGACAGTCAAAATTAAATTAATAAAAAATGGAGTATTGGAACATAGTCAGAAACATATTTTTAAAACATATCTTGTATGCACAAAACATTAACATTAAAACATTAACTTTCCCATAGGCAGACAGTATATACAGTACACCCAATTGTCTTTTCATTGAATAGATGTGCCATGTATTGTGCTACAAAGGAAGCAAAATAAAAAAAATTAAATAAAACAAGTTGAACCTAATAACGAACCTCCTATTGAGGCAGTTTTAATTTATTTCATTTCATACTAGGCGCAATCAAAATTATCAAAGGCTTCCAGTTCTCAAGCCCTGAGTACAATTAGAGAATTGTAGTCTGTCAAACAGAATGGCTCGGTGGTTGAAATATGATTATCTGATAAATTACAATGGAATTCAGGTTTATGAGAGGCCAGGATGTGCCTTATTCATTCTAGGACTGATTTTAAAGGGTCAATGGGGTAAAGACTACATTAATATTGAATTCACTCACCAATAACCGCCATGCAAACTACAATATGACCTTATTTTCTTACAAAACCTCACGGTCTAGAGATGCATGACTATATTGGTCTCTATTCAATTGTCAAGCTGTAAGCCTTAAATAAAATCCAGCCAAACCATAATGACATTATTTTTTTTATAGATCCCTATTGCACATAATGTCATTTTAATTAATCTGCGGTTCTGATGCCTGGCAAATTATTCACGTGGATGATGAGCTGCAGTCCATCATTTGGAATGTAAAATAGGTAACGTGACAAACACTAGTTTATTAGAACACGTGGGGTCGGGTTGGTCCGTCATCCATTTTTATGTTTCACTTTGATGGGCTGTAGTTCATCATAGCAAAATAGTGCAGAGAAATAACTCATGAATCCCATTAGCTGACACTGTATTATGCATGGAGGTCTGTGAGGACTATGATAAAGTCTCTTGTTGGAAATTACTTTTGATAAAGGTCATATGGTTAAACACTTGCTGGATGCCTCACATTTATTCAATTTTTCAGGGCTGCGGTGTGCATTGAAAATGCTGTTTAGATCCGACTATCACATCTCGTTCCAAAATTATCTTCCAATCTGATTAACATTGTTTTTTTTTGTTGTTTTTTTTGATAATACTATGATTATTATTTGAATTTCTTTTATGCAAACGAGCCATAAAATATAATAATAGTAAGTAAGGCTCTGCAGTACAGTGTACTATTCCAAGTTTTCAGAAAAGTCATGTGATTCTAGAACAACATGAGAGTAAACTTTTAAAACAATTGGGAATTTGGGTTGGGGTGTGTGGTTGATTCATAAAAGACGGGAATTAAAGTCCAAAACTTGACTTGAAATAACCTATTATAAATGACAATTTAAATCCAGGTTCAATGAGTATGGATAATTTGATGTGTACGCTTATTCTTAAGCAGCCCAGGTAAGTTCACCCAAAAATGAAAATTAGGCTATAAGTTACTGCACTGCATCATTCCAAGTGAAGTTCAATAAATAACTTTTTATATCCATAAAAAAAGTCTCTCACATGGCTTCCGGGGGTAAACAAATGTCTCCTGTAGTGAATCAATGTGTTTTTGTAAGAAAAAAAAAAAATTGCTTCACTTTACCTTTGCAGTGTTTTCTTTTTCAACTGATGCAATTCCACCATGTTCTTGAATGTAACAGCTACTTATTGACAGTCAATCAGTTCCAAGTGTATATAATCATTCATCAACTTTTTCTTGTTAAATATCATGTTTCGCTCTGAAATACATTAGATTATGGAAGTGCAAACGCAAACAGCATTTGATTGCGACTTTAACTAGGGCAATGCTGTCTAATCCTGCTCCTGAAGGGCCACTATCCTGCAGAGTTTTGCTTTGAATACTAAATAAAGACACCTGAACTAGCTAATCAAAATCTTCAGTATCACTAGAGGCTTCCAGTCAACTGTTTTCAGAGCTAAACTCTGCAAAACATTTACCCTCTATTGTGCATTTCGAACTGTTCTTGGTATATCTTGTGTTTGCATCTATCCTTTGCATCATGTCAACATCCCATAATCTTGCATAAAGAAATTGGTACGTCAATTCCACATCGCCATTGTAGGGAATCAGTGTTGAACATCAAGGACATTCTTCCTCCAGAACATGGATTATTCTCATTCGAGTTCCTGTCCCAGAGTAAATGCCAAGGGTGTTCATTTATCAGACCAAACACCAGGCAGTTGTCTGAACTTTCGCCTACCTTAGCAATGATGGAGGGCCAAAAAAAAGTGTTTTAAAATATTGAATCCAGGGCACTGCAATGGGGAGAGGGAGAGAGAGGGAAAGAGATCCTTAATGTTCTGAATTGGGAAGGGTGCCAAGGGGGCTTTTCTGAAAGAAGAAAAAGTAATGCATGACTACTTCTGCTGTCCCCACAGGAGACTTATTTGACTTGGAAGCTGTTTCCAAATGTATTTTGGATTATGCAGAATTTTATATTATTATGTAGAATTTCAAAACTAGTTTTAGGAATAGTTCACTTATAAAACTCAACTCTGTCATTATTTATTTATTTATTTATTTCATATTTTACAGTTTACAAAACTGTCACCCCCCATTTTTTAAATAGGCATTAAAGTGCACTATCCAAACTAAAATTGCTGTAATTTATGAACACTTTGGAATATAAACATAAGGTTGGTCTCTTTTTAAAAAAAAAAAAAATTAGCAGATTTTGGCAAAATAACTTTTTCAAAAAATTGAAGTATCAAAAAGTTACAGAAGTTTAAGTGTTCTGTAAATAATATGCAAAAAAGAGAGATTTTCTCACAGTTCCTGTGAGATTTTATTTAGGGCATCATACCACACACAGCCATTGGGAGTCATCAAAACTATTTTGTATTTTGCTTAATGTATTTTTCTCTAGATTTCTCTGTGAATTTTACTTCTATCTCAAAATACCACCAAATATGAAATCCTGAGACTCAGACCTTTCTAATGATATGTTTGTTGCCAAGATTATAAAAAGTTTTGGTTCTAGAAGACTGTAATGCATTATGTTTTATGACACTTGACCCTGCCCACTAAGGGGGAGGTGACGGCCATTAGATTCTAAAGAACCATTTCCATGGTAATGCAATGTCTGATTTCAAAAAGGGTTTCTAAGCTTTCAAATGATATATGATTTATGATGATTACTAAAAGATTTTATAGAGAAAAAGACAACAACAAAAAAGAGTGCCAAGTGTCCCACAGGTGGGACGGTGACAGTTATGGGTTAAAGTATGATGTCATCAATAAGTGAAACTGATGTGTGATGTGTGTTAATAAGGTAATTCAATGTAAAAATCAACATAACTTCCCTTAAAGAGCAAACAAAGAAACATTGCCATCCAATTCCTTCCTGCTCTTTGAGTTCTCTCCACCTCTGGAGAGCTGCTCCAGTATATGCGCGGGTTCTACCTCATGCCTGATCATAACCCTTGATTGTAATATGCTGTGGAACTATTTTTTTAATGATGACAGTGTTTACGGAATTATTACAATGAATAGTATACTTTATTTAAATAATGTTTTTTTTGTTTCTGTGGGGGCTGAACAGAAGAAGAAGAAAAAAATAGGGAAGAGTCCAGGTAATATGCTTGAATAATGATTAATTTTACTTGGTCTGCAAAACAGATTTTTTTTTCCAAGAAATGAATTTCTGACTTCTCAGTAGTGTTGAGAGGGTCTTTAAGAGGTTTAATAAAAGTGTGATACACCTCTGACATGCAGAACTATATTAGTAGAATAATGAATGCAAATACAGCAGTGGTTCAGGAAATGACTCAAGTGTGTTAACAGTACTGTTACTCGATATTAGCTGAAAACACAACAATAATGCAGTTGTTTTACATTGTTTTATTTTAGCTTTTTAGTGACATTCCCTTTGAAACTAGAGAGAGAGAAAAAATGCAGTGCTACCAAATGCTTTCTCATAATAATGTTGAATAATAAAGAAAACATTTACACCAATCATTGATTTGCATTTATTCATTAAGCAGATGCTTTTGTCAAAAGGGTCTAGTAATAATGTCATGTTAAAAGCTTTTATTGAAATATTTTAAAACCTTACCTTTTTTATTTTTTTATTATAGCTTTATTTCTTTGTTTTTAAATATATATATATATATATATATATATATATATATATATATATATATATATATATAGAGAGAGAGAGAGAGAGAGAGAGAGAATTATTTAAATGCTCAAATATCATCATCATAAACTTTATTACATTAATGGTTTAAATGAATTATTGGTTTAAATAGCATATTAAATTAAAATAATTTAATTAAATTGAACTCATATTTCTAGCTGGGTAATGAGCCTTGTTATATTGCGAACTAGGTAGCACTTTATTTTACAGTCCCGTTCCTCATGTACATACTATGTACTTATTCTAGTAATTACAATAACTATGTAAAAACTAGGTACTAACCCTGAACCTACCCCTAAACCTAACCCTACCCATTGTAGTTACCTTGTGTTACCAGAACTTTCTTGGATAAATACACTGTATTTACACTATTAGTACATGTTAGTACACGTTATGTAAAATAAAAAGTGCAACTGCAAACTATTTATTTATATATTTTTTTTTCTGTGTAAGACATGCAAATGCCATTTTGTTTCTTTTGTAACTTCCAACCTCAAAAAAAGGACCTTAAAAGGATCATAATTATTTGAATTACATGTCACCTTCACATTAGTGTACAAACCTGAATACGTCTGGGCATGTGGTCAGGCAAAATGCTATTATCTGTCAATTAGCTTTTCAAAAATGCTGTTAGCATGGCATAATTCAGCCTGGATATCAAAGATGAACGCCATCAGCTGCCTTTCAACAAAACAGTGACACAGCTTTTGAAAATGCTTTTCTTGATCTTTACTCCATCCCTTAGTTTATATATATATATATATATATATATATATATATATATATATATATATATATATATATATATATATATATATATATATATATAATCTCAAAGTGTGTGAGGGTACTGCTGTATTCAGCTATTCCTTGACTCCAGTCATTAGCCATGCACATATCTAACACAAGTAAGGAGAAATTCCACACATTATAAAATCCAACAGCCCCTCGCATGCTCATTAAAAATAATTATACTAATTTAAATCATACACTCAAACAACACCAAAAGGGTAAATTCCAGCCTTTCGGACTAACAATAGTATTAATAAAATAGCACCATCTTTACAAAATTGAACCAGCCTTTTTTTTTTTTTTTTTTTTTTTTTTTTTTTACTACCATAATTAATTAATATTGAAATAATTTTGAAAGGTGTGCATTGTTTTATTTATTTTTCTATTCATTATAATTAACTGTAATAAGAAGTAAAACTATAACAATAACCTTTTTCACTGATTTATATCTCCAAGATATATATTAGGACAGAATTGTATAGGATATATATATATATATATATATATATATATACATATGTGTGTGTGTGTGTGTGTGTGTGTGTGTGACTGGAGTGAAAGTGTTTTTTTTTTTTTTTTTTTACCTCAGCATTTCCTAAGTATTCAGCAAAGCTCAATGTCACATTACCTCTTAGCACATGGATGGTTTATCAAATGGCTTTTGCTCATTCGGTGCATGATAGAGTCCTCAAAACACCATTCAGAGCCATTACTGATTTGGGCAAACACAGAACAGTGACATTATATTTATAGGATATATATATATATATATATATATATATATATATATATATATATATATATATATTGTTACAAACATGCCAGGTTCCACCTCCACACAATCACAGTGCACACCCTCATCTGAATACTAAATCATCACCACCTGCTCCTCATCACCTACCCATCATCGCTGCACCACAAAAGCCACACACACGCACTCGATCATCGTCCGGTCACGTTCGCGACAAGATCATTCCTGTGTGCTAACTATTAGGACTACCTCCTCTTCTACCTTCTCTCTAAGGATTACCTCCGAAGACTCCTCTCCTATCTTCTCTCTAAGGATTGCCTCCAAAGTCCTCGAGTCCCCATCAGTGCATGTGTGTGGTTCACCTACCCTTCTCGAGGTCACTACCTTCCTGGCACGGATCCCAACACCCATCCACTCCTCACTACCTGCTCCTCTGCTTGTGTCTTTAATAAATACCATCTTCATCTGTCACTCCTCTGTCTCCTGAGTGATCCGTAACAGATGACCGGACCAGCACCGAGAGACGCAAGCATGAGCCTCACGGACCCCTTCCAGGAATTAGTTGATGCACTCCCTCGGACACTCATGTCAGCACCCGCATCCCTACCACCAGAGAGCACTTCCGCTGATCCCATCATCTCTCCTTCACCTGCTGTGCACGCCAGTCCCATGGCCAGGCCAGCGCCCTACTCTGGTTCGCCGGAGGAATGCAGCGGTTTCCTGCTTCAGTGTTCACTGGTCCTGGAGATGCAAATGCTCTCATATCCAACGGACCGATCTAAGGTAGCTTTCATCATTTCCCAGTTACAAGGCAAGGCATTACAGTGGGCATATTCTCTCTGGACTCAAAATAACCCTGTAACTCAGTCATATTCTAGCTTCATCGAACATTTCCACGAAGTTTTTAGCAAACCTGCCTGGGACTCCTCGATAGGTGAGAGACTGTACAATTTAAAACAAGGAAAAATGTCTGTCATTGATTATGCCTTACAGTTCAGAACTCTGGCGGCCTCCAGTGGGTGGAACGAACAGGCCCTGCTCACTACCTATCGCCAAGGACTGGAACCCAGAGTGCGGTTGCATCTCGCTGCATACAAGGATACCATTGGCCTCGAGTGATTCATCCAGCTATCCATCCGCTTCGCCACTCGTATGCAGTCGTGCTTAGAAGAGCACCAGGGCCAGTCGCATTCCTCCACACCTCTCTGCCGACCAGAGAATGTCAGCTCCCCAGAACCAGCCAACGAACCCATGATAGTGGACTCATACCCCCTCACTATGGCGGAGCATCAAAGACGGCTGGCCCAGAACCTTTGTCTGTACTGTGCAGCTCCGGGGCATACCATAGCTGGGTGCCCCGTTCGTCCTCCTCGTCCCATGGTGAGTGCCATCCTCCCTTCACGATACCAAATGAAACCACTGACCACTGTTGTGACACTTACTTCGGCTGATGTATCTCTTCCAGTTTCTGCCCTCCTCGATTCTGGGTCAGCCAGCTACTTCATCTCCGGCGCCCTCTGCCGTCAGCTCAGGCTCCCAACCACGGCCATGCCGGCCGCTTACCAGATTCACACAATCACCGGCAGGCCGTTAAGCAAGAAGTATGTACGTCACTGCGTGGGCCCCATCTCCCTTCAGACAGGACTCCTTCATCATGAGGATATCCATCTGCTGGTTCTGGAGGACTCCACCGCTGACGTAATTCTAGGGCACCCATGGTTGGACCAGCACAACCCTGTGATCTCCTGGAAGACCGGGTAAATCCTGAAGTGGGGCAAAGCTTGCATCAATCATGTATCTCCGGCTGCCCTGTTCCTGTGGAACGTCCCCCCCGAGCCACTACCTGTTTACTCCACCTCCATTGAAAGCCCTGTCAAGAACCAGTCCATCTCCATTCCCCAGTACTACGCCCCCTTCAGTGATGTCTTCTGCCCTAAGCGGGCCTCCAAGCTGCCTCCACACCAGCCGTGGGACTGTGCAATAGATCTGCTGCTGGGTGAACCAGTGCCTAAGGGACGGATTTATCCCCTATCCGTTCCCAAGGAAAAGGCCATGGAGGAGTACATCAGGGAGGCACTGGCACAAGGATACATCTGCCCATCTACCTCCCCTGCTGCTTCCAGCTTCTTCTTCGTGGCCAGGAAGGATGGAGGTTTACGGCCATGCATCGATTATAGAGCTTTTAACAAGATAACTCAAAAGTTCCAGTATCCTCTTCCCCTCGTCCCAGCCCCCCTAGAATATCTCTGTGGTGCCACTGTATTCACCAAGTTGGACCTCCACAGCGCATATAACCTCATCCGGATACGTGAGGGGGACGCGTGGAAGACCGCCTTCGTCACCCCTACTGGTCACTATGAGTACTGTGTTATGCCGTATGGGCTTGTAAACGCCCCCTCCGTATTCCAGGACTTCATGCATGAGGTGCTCCGGGATTTCCTTCATCAGTTCCTCCTAGTATATATCGATGACATCTTGATATACTCCCGGAGCCTGGCAGAACATCAACACCACGTTGCGGAGGTCCTGCAACGCCTGAGGGACTACAAGCTCTACCTGAAAGCAGAGTTTTCATTCCATCAACCCTCAGTGTAGTTCCTTGGATATACCATCGACCGCAGTGGCATCCGGATGGACGAGGGGAAGGTGAGTGCAGTCAGGGACTGGCCCATTCCTACCACTGTAAAGGAACTGCAGCGATTCCTTGGCTTCGCCAACTTTTATAGACGATTCTTTCAGAATTTTAGTACTATCACCAGTCCTCTAGCCAACCTCCTTCGTCAGAAGCCCAAATACCTGTCATGGACTCCTGCCGCCACCAAAGCCTTCCAGGCCCTAAAGCGAGCCTTCACGACCGCCCCACTCCTCGTGCATCCAAACCCCGAACTACCATTCATTGTGTAAGTGGACGCCTCAACCACCGGAGTGGGAGCGGTCCTATCTCAGCAGCAGGGGACGCCCAGCCGCCTCCATCCATGTGCCTTCTTCTCCAGGAAACTCAACCCGGCGGAGGTGAATTAGGACATCGGGAATAGGGAGCTACTTGCCATTAAGCTTGCTCTGGAGGAGTGGAGACATTGGCTGGAGGGAGACAAAGGTCCATTTCAAGTTCCCATTGACCACAAGAATCTGGAATACCTTAGAGCAGCTAAGAGACTCAACCCCAGACAAGCCCGCTGGGCGTTATTCTTCACCCGCTTCCAGTTCTCCATCTCCTACCGCCCAGGGGCAAAAAACGTAAAGGCCGATGCTCTATCCAGATGTTACGCACCCGAAGAAAGGTCAGAGAACCCCGAACCCATCCTTCCGGACAAGATCATAGTCGCCCCATCACCTGGTCAGCAGAGACTCTACCTCCAGCCGAAGCTCCTAACAACACCCCGCCGGGTTGCCCACCAGGACACCAGTACATCCCCAGGACACAGCGCACTCCACTCATCCACTCCACCCATACATCACTTGGCACTGGTCACCCGGGGGTCAATGAAACCCTCTCGTTGCTACGGGAACGCTTCTGGTGGCCCAACATGGCCTCGGATGTCAGAAGGTATGTGAGTGGATGTACCAGCTGCGCCATATACAAGAGTCCTCGCCATCTACCATCTGCCAAACTCCATCCTCTGCCCGTTTCCAATCGCACGTGGTCACACCTTGGGGTGGATTTCATTACGGACCTTCCACCCTGTGACAATAAAACAAGTATTCTGATTATTGTGGATAGATTTTCTAAAGCTTGTCGTTTTCTTCCTCTGAAGGTACAAAATAAAGGGTCTCCCCACTGCCAGGTTCCACCTCCACACAATCACACCCTCACCTGAATACTAAATCATCACCACCTGCTCCTCATCACCTACCCATCATCGCTGCACCATAAAAGCCACACACACACACACACTCAATCATCGTCCGCATCATTCCTGTGTGCTAACTATTAAGACTAACTCCTCTTCTACCTAATCTCTAAGGATTACCTCCGAAGACTCCTCTCCTATCTTCTCTCTAGGGATTGCCTCCGAAGTCCGCAAGTCCCCATCAGTGCGTGTGTGTGGTTCACCTACCCTTCTCGAGGTCACTACCTTCCCGGCACAGATCCCAAAACCCATCCACTCCTCACTACCTGCTCCTCTGCTTGTGTCTTTAATAAATACCATCTTCATCTGTTACTCCTCTGTCTCCTGAGTGATCCGTAACATATATATATATATATATATATATATATATATATATATATATATATATATATATATATATATATATATGTTCTATGGGACTAACGAGGACATCTGAAATGTTATTATGGTCATTCTGTTATGCACGGGAAAAGTCTTTCATCAGAGAATTTCTGTATAACTGCCTCCCAGAACCGTCTTACACGACTGTGTTCCCAAACAGCAGGCATCCACCTCTGTAAGCAATGACTGCATTTATTGACCACATTTATTCGCTCTGAGTAATTTATTATTATCTGAAAATTATTATTTTCAGTAGTTTCTCCTACTTTTCTTAGATATATTTAGTGCCAGCTTATCAGGAAGTAACAGTTTTGTTCTATTTGACTCATTGGATTGAAACCATGATTATTTTCAAATGTGTTATGCAATATTTTAATATTTTGCTATATATATATATATTTTTTTTTTTTTTTTTTTTTTGCAGCTTTGGATGGAAACCTGGCTATTATGATTCACACCAGATCTGAACCTGCATCTCTTGCAGAAGAGTTCTCCGGCTTTCCATATGTTCCATTGAGAAATGGTTTGTAAAAGCCATCAGTATGTGTTATCTTTCAGACTGAGGGTTTGGTGTGTCTGTTCTCCAGAGATCATTAATATGTAATATGTTGTTTTCTTCTGTCTGAATTGTTATCTTATTAATTATATCTGATGAATCTGACTGCAGAATTATTGCTCTACTGTTTGTGTATGTTTCTTTATACTCAAAGGGCTGAAATTCTCAGTGGGTGAAGTTAGATGGATCAGGGTGAGATGGAGCTTCAAGAAAGATGAGGTCATGCTGACCTCCTCAGCCTAGACTCTTTCTACAATCTTTATCACTTCTGTCTCGTTATATTTACATTATTGCTCAGACATCAGAGACTCAAGCTTGGTGTCAGACAGAAGACTAAATCTCATGTGTTTCCATGGGAACTGAAGGCTGAACTTGTGGTTCGATGAATCCTCCATTCACCTTAATTCACCTTTTTATTTTGTACCAGATGCAGTTGCTCCTTGAGTTCTGAGTTCTGAACTGTTTTCATTTATTTGCAGCTTCACTGCTTCTATTTAAGGCTGCAAGGAAGGTTTAGTCTCCTCAAAAATATGTTAGACTGAAAAAATTATGCTTTAGAGAATGAGTAGCTTATTCCAATTGCAAATGAATGCCACACTTTTTGATCGCCACATTTAATGCCCTGGTGATACTTAATCTCAAAATTAAAATAAAGGAATTAGAAATTATAATAATTAAAAATTTAGTTTTTTTTTTTACTTTTTCAATGCAAAATAAAACATTCTGAGTTTATTAAACAACACAAGTTTTAATAATTAAATTAATTAGCTCTAAAATGATAATTTTATCGGATATGTATATTATTATTATTATTATTATTATTATTATTATTATTATTACTCTCTGTAAGTCCAACATGTTACTGTCCCACACTGCTCAGTCTAAAAAAATACATATAAGCAGTCTATTTGCTCCAGATCAGATTCGGTGAGTTTCTAAATTTTTCTTTTAGTGTTCCCATGAGCTGTAATGTCACAAATGCAAAAACATCATATCACGTGCTTTGTGTGATGTGTTGATGTCAATGTGAATGTTGATTTTGCAAGCATAGGCACTTGTCACTACAGAAAATAATTTAAGTGTAGCCAAAAATGATTTGCAAACTGAATAAAACATAAATAAATAATAAAAAAGAATATTAATTGAAAACTGACTTGAAATAACTACCTATGCCATCTCTTCAGATAATATAATTAGTAGATTTTCAAGTGATTACCTTCCTCTGTGTATCACTTTGATGTTAACTTTAAAAACTTTTATTTCTTTATTTATGAAAAGGTAGTGCAAATTTTGGATAGTACTCTTTCAGTTAATATAGAGCATGTACTGTACATGCTCAGACTTGGGGCTTTGAAAGTTTTTTTGCAGATTGTTCATTCCTAGATGGTAGGAAACTGTTTTTGTTATTTGATTTGGGAATTTTGGATCAAAGGAATGTTAGAAAGCTTCTGGGAAGACAGATCTCTGTGAAAGAATGTTAATCAGACTTTTTTAGTTTGTGATTAAAGGCCGGGTGCAAATCACACTCTTAAGTTATCTTGAACATTATTTCCAGTTGAAATTTTTTTTGTTCATTGTACGTATGAGTTAAGTGTGTCATTATATGTTGCAAAGATCGATACATTATCTCTTGATTGTCTCCTCAGCACCAAAGATTTTGTGAAAATAACATGGAAGTTACATTTTATCTAGCTGTATCTAGAGACTCAAAGTTACATTTAAATTTACATTTATTCATTTAGCAGACGCTTTTATCCAAAGCGACTTACAGATCAAGACAGTGGAAGCAATCAAAAACAACAAAAAGAGCAATGATATATACAGTGGGGATCGAAAGTTTGGGCACCCCTTGCAGAATCTGTGAAAATATGAGTAATTTTCAAAAAATAAGAGAGATCATACTAAATGCATGTTATATTTTATTTAGTACTGTCCTGAGTAAGATATTGTACATAAAATATTTTAACATTTATTCCACAAGACAAAAAAAATGCTGAAATTATTAAAATAACCCCACTCAAAAGTTTGGGAACCCTTGGTTCTTAGTACTGTGTTCTGTTACCTGATGATCCAGGACTGTCTTTCTGTTTTGTGATGGTTGTGCATGAGTCCCTTGTTTGTTCTGAACAGTTAAACTTAGCAGTCACCCCCCCCCCAGCTCTTAATGCATCTTGTTTCCTTCTGGAGCATCAGTGAATGTTTGAATCTTTTTAAATAGTTGTGTTTGAGTCCCTCAAATGTCCTCAGTGTGATAAGGTGTATCTCAAAATCATAAAGTCACTGCTGGAAAGGGTTCAAATATGCAAAGATGCTGGAAAACTGAAGAATCTGCAGGACCTGAAAGATTTTTCTGAAGAACGCTGCTCAGTTTAACTGTTCAGAACAAACAAGGCACTCATGCACAACCATCACAAAACAGAAAGACAGTCGAGGATCATCAGGTAACAGAACACAGTACTAAGAACCAAGGGTTCCCAAACTTTTGAGTAGGGTTATTTTAATAATTTCAGCATTTTTTTTTTGTCTTGTGGAATAAATGTAAAAATATTTTATGTACAATATCTTACTCAGGACAGTACTAAATAAAATATAACATGCATTTAGTATGATCTCTCTTATTTTTTGAAAATTACTCATATTTTCCCAGATTCTGCAAGGGGTGCCCAAACTTTCGATCCCCACTGTAAGTGCTATAACAAGTCTCAGTTAGGTTAACACAGTACACGTAGCATGGGATTTTAACTAATATAATAAATAAAAAGAAAACAGATAGAATAAAAAAAAAACTTTGTTTTTTTTTACTAAATAATAATACTAAAAAAAAAAAGTTGTTGAAGTTTGCTGAATATAGTAAAAAAGAATATATATAGCTTTGAATAAAAATACTTAAGGTGCTCTACAGTTACTGTTTAGCTTACAGTCATGCTCTTTTGGTTGGAAACAGCATATGGTTACAACATCACAGCCACATCTGTGTTGTAGTGAAATAGTCTGCACATATAGTATCTCCAGATAGACTCTAGAGAAACACTTGGTATAATCGTACATCATCTGGGTTGATTTATAGGCACTGTGTTATAGCTACTCACCCCATTATGCAACAGAAAATACAGTCATGGCCAGAATTGTTACCATTAATAAATATGAACAAAAAGGCTGTAGAAATAAATCTGCATTGTTTATCTTGCATTATTATTAATAATAATAATACTAAAATATATGCTTTAATTGAAGTCAATTATCATTTCTACTTAACAGCTAGAATACAATTCACTGCTTCTGTACTGCAATTAATTGGATGACTAATTAGGTTAATTGCCCTGAATATGTAATTACAACACATTCATAATTATATTATTACAAAGCACAAATAATATCTGGCTCTTTTTGTGTAAAAACTTTCAGATAGACTGGATCCAACAAAACAATTTTTATTTTTATTTTTTTAATTTTTTTTGGAATATGACCAAAATATTTTATCTGAAATATTGGTAAATTCTCATTAGATAGTACTGTATGACTGCAGTTAAAGTGTTTTATTTATTTATTTATTTATTTTTACCTCAGCATTTCCTTAGTATTCAGCAAAGCTCAATGTCACATTACTCCTTAGCACATGGATGGTTTATCAAATGGCTTTTGCTCATTTGGTTCATGAAAGAGTCCTCAAAACACCATTCAGAGCCATTACTGATTTGGGCAAACAAAGATCAGAACTATTCAATGTATCAAAGTTTCTTTTGCAGTTCAACACTTACCGTAATCCAAATAAATATTTCAAATTTATTTTGTGCAACTAAAAGCAGTGGTGAGCACGAACAAATCCATCTTAGTGCATGTTTCATTGACCACTTTTGGTTGGATTCTCAAGGAAAGTATATAAATTTGAACCAACTCAATTGGTGTATTTTCTTCTTTTATATATGCACATTACCACGTTTTATTTTCTTTTTTTTTTCTTTTGTGTTTGTGTGTGTGTGAGAGAGAGATAAATTATTGACAAGTGAGAAGCCGGTCATTCACGCTTGTTGATCTGTGCACCTATCTGCATTATTTTATAGCACTATGCTTACTGTATATGAACTACTATTGACTTATAATAAAAAATAAAATGATAATAATAAAAAACTAGGAAAAAACATCTCACAAAGTTGACACTTTAACAAATCACAACTGAGCGCTTCACTGAATCTCATGAGCAACCTTTTCCAATGGGTGATGTCATAAATCTCCCTGTGTTTCCCACAAATGACACCAATGTTGGCAAATGGCAGCCCTATAATTGACATAAAAGTGACGTCCGGAGTAATAGGTCACATAACCCCTATATGTTTAGATCTGACCTTCATGTGACATTAAGACCTGGCTTAATGATTGATATTATGTCAAAGGACACAGTCTGTGTCCTCAAATCAAATTCAAATCTTAACGCAGAACAGTGTCAGCATTTCACAAAACCATAGGTTATGGCACGGGTTGGAGGGGTTGGAGAAATCTCATGACATAAATGATTAAGCGCTTACGCAGATGATATTTGAAACGCACACAAGAATATTGGCTAGATGGCAATAATCTATATCTCTGCTCTTCAAACATACAAAAACATTAGCCTTTACAGACATAGTGTTTGAGTATAGAAAACATTGTACTATTCAAAAATCGTTGTTAATTTATGTATCATCAAACCCTTGCATTGCGAAAAAGTGGAGATCTGTCTCCTCCAGGTTGTGTGCGGTGTGTCAATCTGAATGGAGACAGAGTGAAGTTACAAGGTTTCGCTGAGAGCTTGAGGATCCAATGGAGTTACGAAGTTCTACTGATAAGCTCTTGTAACACTTATCAATGGTTAAATATATTTAAAAAAAAAAAAAACGGATTTAAAATAATAACAACAATTAAAAATATATAGACCCCGAAGCAAAATCAAGGGGCTTCGCAATCTCACACTGTGTGTGACTCACTAATTTGCTTGGCTTTATTTTATTCTTTTGTGCCACTGCAGGTGTGACAAAAGTTATTGTTGATTTTTATTTTTATTTAAATATCAGCAGATTGTTAAGCAAAAGACTGTGTCCCCTCCATTTCTCCCTGAACTGATCTTGAAGAAGGATGTTTGACTTTTGTTTAGGACTTCATTAAAATTTGATCAGGGTTAGCGCTGTAAACCAACTTCCATTACTGTGCACACTATCAATACTGAAACACTGCCCGGGCAAGGTCGTCCTTCTATCATATATCCTTCTATACTATCGGATTCAGAGGTGACCTCAGCTGGACTGAAGGCATTAGCATCCTTTTGATAAAGGTTGGAAACAAATAGGATAGGATGGCATAAACATATTGCATAGTTTGTAAATCACAATCAAGTATCCAAGTAAACCTGGCTGGAATTAGATTTTGTCCTCTAAACAACAGCATGTTACTGTCATCTATTTGTCTTGTAGAGACTAAACTTAAAGGACTCTTTATTAAGATCTTGTTGAAGTTTCTTGTATAAAAATATCATTTCAACTTGACCTCTTAGACAAACAAAACTTTTCTTTACATTTTAATGGATTATGTGAGAAGAGCAAAGGGCACTCATAGCGCAACTGACAGAGCTCACTCACATGAAAAAGCCTGATAAAATCAATGACTAACTACACAGTCAATCTCTTATTTACATCATGTTCATTTTTTCCCTTCCTTGTTATAATGGGAGGATCTGCTAGCGTGTAGCATTGAGCATGGATATATGTCGATGATATCTTCTTCAGAGCGTAAAAATAAAAGAAAAATGTAAACGTTTCACAGAAAATCTCCCTGTATTGTGAGTAATCACAACAAAGTTTGTCAGGTGTCTATGTGACGGAGTGACTGTGACTGTGACAAAAATGAGGAAGATTGGTTCCGCCCGGACCATATATCGCAAACAGGGAACGGGAACGCCGACGAACCCAAATCGGCGTGTTATTGGGAACAGGTGTCTTGTTGAGCGTGGCGATCACTGATTGGGCAATTCGGGGAAGAGGAGACACATAAATAGGGCATCAGAAACACAGGAAGAGAGAGAGAGAGAGAGAGAGGGATTTTTTTGATTTTTATAGCACTTTATTTAATCATTTAAATACAATTAACCAACATACACTTTACTCAAGACATTTAGCAAAAATCAATTCACCATCTCTAACAAAGCACAACATTTCTTTGCAATTCCATACATTTTCAAATTCCTCTATATTCTTCATAGTTTTGTAAAATAAAAAATCAAATCTAATTCTTACTTTTATTAAACTCTTAAAAACTTGTACGACATCTCGACCCACTTCACCATCTATTTTCTCCTTTCTTGTCAAATAAATAGCCATTTTCGCTTTTCCAATCACAAAATTAACAAGCTGCCCTTTTTTTCTCTTTTTTTTCCACAACTTGAAACCAAAGATAAAACCAACCTTTGAAAACACTACTTTAAACCCCACAAACATGAGATTAAGCATCAAAAACAAGTTTTTAAGCCTGTCACAATGTACAAAACAGTGAAAAATAGTTTCCCTCTGATCACAAAAAGGACATTTGCTATCAATTGCTGAATTAATTATGCTAACAAACGCATTTACAGCAACAATACCGTGCAGTATTCTCCACTGCAAATCCCCATTTGCTTTGGTCAATGGTGGCTTGTATATACTTCTCCACACAGGTTTACAATCATTTTCAACACCAAAATGAACAGCCCATGGCGTTTCAACCCGCACTTTCAGTTTTTCCTTGTTTAACATTTTAACACATAATTCATACAACTTTTTTCCATTCACAGAGCAAAAACACAACCTTTCCAAACCTTTTGTCCCAAGTAAATGATGAGAACTTTCTTCTTCAGTAAACTCTGGTGAAATGTCCATGTTTGGAAAAATGTCATTTGCTTCTGGTGCAGATCGTCCACTGCCAAATTCACTAATTAAAAGCTTATCTTCATCATTGAGAGTTTTTTTAACATTGTCCAAGAAACGATCCACCACTCTCTGTGACCGGAGCCCCAAACATTGTGCCAGGGCATTCACGTCATCAAAGTCATTTCCAACAACCTCCAGTAATTGTCTTAAGGTGATGATTTTTCCTGTTATTAATAATTTCATCATTCCAGGCATTGTTTGTCTGGCAACATCCAGTCTTGCACCTTTAACTAAAGGTTCTTCAAGAAGCCAATGAAGGGATGTCATAGGCATAGTCCTTACAGTTCTTACTAATAACCATGCTTTTAGAACGCTACGGTAATATAAGGGAAGGCCTTTTATGTCTCCTGCTTCACAGTTAATCCAAAAAAGACTTTTGTTTAACCCCAAACCTCCAACTTTTCCCAAAATAAAATGTATTCCTGCTTCCCATACATTACTTTGACCGTACAGCAGTTTCTGAACAAACTGTAATCTAAACGCTGTTTTACGGCTTTCTAGATGCAGAAGACCTTGTCCACCGTCATCCCTTGTAAGAAGTAACACACATTGTGGCACCCAGTGCATCTTCTTATTCCAAAAGAAATCAACCATTAAAGCCTGGATTCTTGACAGAAGACCTGCAGGTGGCTCAAGTACTGCTAAACGGTGCCACAATGTTGCTGCTACCAAGTTGTTAATAATTAAGGAACGTCCTCTATATGACATTTGTGGCAATAACCACCTCCATTTTTTAAGTCTTCCTTCAACCATCTCCATAACACCATCCCAATTTTTCATAATGGTTTGATCATCACCCAAATGCACTCCCAAATATTTAACACCCCCTGTAACCCATGACATTCCACCTGGTAACTTTGGTTTTCCTTGAATCCACCCACCTACTTCCAATGCAGTACATTTAGCCCAGTTTACTCTTGCTGAAGATACTTTGCCATACCTCTCTACCACCCCTTGCATTTTTTCCACATCACTGCTTCCTTTAACAGCTATAATTACATCATCTGCATAAGCAGACAAACAAAAACTCTGTTCACTAGACAAAGACACTCCTTCTAAAATATCTCTTAATTTACATAAAACGGTTCAATTGATATTGAATACAACATCCCTGACATTGCACAACCTTGCCTAATTCCCCTTTTAACTTTCAAAGGAACACTCAAACCACCATTGACCTTAACTACACTTTCAATGTCACCGTACAATACTTTGACCATTTCAATAAAAGTTGAAGGAAACCCCAAAAAATCAAGCACATTCCATAAATATTGGTGCTCAATTCGGTCAAAGGCCTTTTCTTGATCTAGCGAAATCATACCAAATTTCTTGCCTGTCATTTTTGCTATCTCAAAAATATCTCGAATTAAACCAATGTTGTCTGTGATTGATCTGCCCGGTACACAGTATGACTGATCCATATGTATAATTTGCTCCATCACTATTCTCAACCTGTTGGCCAAAGTCTTTGATAATATCTTAAGATCAACGCAAAGCAAGGACACGGGCCTCCAGTTTTTGATCTCTTTCAGATCTCCTTTTTTGGGTAAGAGGGTCAAAACTGCCCTCCTACAGCTCAAAGGCAGCTGACCTCTGGCAATGCTGTCAGAAAAAACTTCCAGCAAGTCATTGCCCACCAATTCCCAGAAAGCTTTATAGAAATCAACCGTTAGACCATCTAACCCTGGAGCCCGACCATTTTCCATGCTCATTAAAGCTGTATACAATTCTCCCAGAGTCAGTTGGCTCACCAACTTTTCTTTTGCCTCCTCCTGCACTTGAGGTAGGCCTCCGAGAAAATCTTGTACCAGCTCTTGGTCCTCCTTATACTCACATTTGAACAAGTCCTTATAAAAATCAGCAGCCCTCCTACGCACATCAGCAGTTTCAGTGAGTTCTTGCCCATTGGCTGACCGGAGACAATGAATGATTCTGCTTTGGCCATTTTTCTTTTCCAGGCTAAAGAAAAACTTGGAAGGAGCATCCATTTCAGAAGAATTCTGAAAACGAGACCTGATCAATGCCCCCTGTGCTTTACTACCGAGCAGATCTCTTAATTCCGCTTTTTTTCCAATAAGAGAATTCACTTGATTTCCTGTAGAATCACGTAAATTTTGCATTTCTAAAATATCATTTTCCAAAATGCGAATTTTTTTAGACATATTCTGGGTGACATTGAAATTGTATTGTACACAGAGTTGTTGTATTTGTTTCTTTCCCAAATCCCACCACTGCTGTACACTTGAAAACATTGCCTTTTTAACCTTCCATTCTTTCCAAAAAACTCAAAACAATTCTTAAAATGTAAATCTTGCAACAAAGCACTATTAAAAATCCAATATGCACTTTTTACTTTCAAAAACTTTAAGAATACACTTGCTATCACCATGGAATGGTCAGAAAAACAAACAGGGCTAATACAACATGTTTTTACAATTTGTGCTTGATGTTTAAAACAATACAGCTTATCCAGTCTTGCCATTGAAACAACCCTTTCTCTTATTTGTACCCATGTGTACTGTTTAACTTTACTGTTCAAGTTTCTCCACACATCCACTAAATCATTAGTTTCAATAAAATGATTCAACGACAACCTGGAAGCTGTATGAGGTTCAAGATGGTTTCTATCTATATCCATCGCAGTACAATTAAAATCCCCTGCAATCAGGAGATAATGGTCAGGATCACAATTTTGCACAGTATTTAACAATGTTTCTAAAAACAGCAATCGCTCAGTTGCCATAACTGGAGCATACACGTTTATTAAGACAAATGTTGCAACATCAAATTTTGCATTAACTTTTAAAAGTCTTCCTTCCACAATTTCTTCCACCTCATATGAGATTGGCAAACAACTTTTTGCAAAGAAAACTCCTACACCAGCACTTGTACTGTTTTTATGACTAAGAATAGCCGTACCCTCCCATTCTTTTCTCCAATTCACTTCATTTATCATATCACTATGGGTTTCTTGAGCAAAAAAAATATCTATATGTTTAATTTTCATTAACTGAAACAACTGACTCCTTTTTTTAATATCTCTTGCTCCATTCAGATTTAAAGTTGAAAACTTCAAATCAATCATAAATAAAAGTTTTTCTTTTCATTTCAGTTAAATTTGATCTGCACGCACTTTTTGTACAATTTTTTTCAATCTATGGACATCTTGACTTGATAGTCCTTCTTCCCCTCTTTCTCTCATTAAGAAATTTGCAGACTCAATGAAAATGTTTCGATCCGGAAAGAAATCATCTATCACCACATTCCGTTTGCCTTTTGTAATGAACAAAAACCGTTGTACTTTTTCAAGACTGTACCCACTAGGCCCTTGGCTCTCATTCAGAGACACCACAGTGTCTGAAGGATCGTTTTCACAAGAGCTGACCACAGAGACATCAGTAGATGAGTCATCAGAAGCGTCCTCCGAACTATTACCTTCCCCATCTTTTATTGACTCTTGGCTGTTCTTTAATTGTTTCTTTAATTTTGATCCCCCTTCCTTTTGTCTGGATTTCCTTTTCACTACAGGGATTTTAAATACTAATTCTTCCTCCTCCATCATTATACTTTCCTCATCTATTGTAGCTTCTACCACATCTTTTATCATTTCACCATCCAGTACCTTTGGATCAATCTCCAAAGCACTTTCAGACACTTGTGCACCTAAGTTTGGCTCTGCTTCTTTTTCAGCCTGAATCACATTTTGTTTATTTACATCTCTTTGGGGAGCATTGTTTTGCTCTGGACAAAAACGAACTTGATGATCTACCCCCCCACACCTGAAACACTTCATCGTCTCAGTTGTGGCAAAAACCACATAGTCAAATCCCTCTACTTTGAACTTCAGCACTATATTTAAATCTTCTACATCCCCTTTCAGAATCATGAAAAGTTGTCTACGAAAAGACACGACATGTTTCAACAGAGGGGATTTGCACCCCAGTGGAATCTTTCTTACTGCCGAAACTATTTGCCCGTGTCTTGCCAATTCACGCTCTAAAATCTCGTCACTAATAAACGGCGGTGCGTTTGAAATCACAACTCTTTTAGCCGGATTAACAAGCGGGAGAGGTCCAATATGTTCGTCTTTAATTACAATCCCTTGTTCAACAACTTGATTAACTTTGTCAATTGACTCCAAAAACAATACAACTGCACTGTTCATTCTCGATGCAGATTTAATGCAACTATGCCCAACAATCTCTCCCACTGCGAGGCTGCATTCCTCAACGGAGCATTCCACCCCGACCGGTATCTTAATGCCATGCCGGCGTGTCAACTGACTGAACGTCATTTTCGTCTAAACGCCACACCGGCCAGAAATGGAAACAAATCCGGCCGCTGTAAACTTCCACCACCCCACTAACAGTGCTTTCCTTAAATTACCAACTATAAACTATATAAACATCAAAATAAGAAAAGATAGAGCAAAAGATCGCAACCACTCACCAAACACTCTCAGACACGCGCTCAAAGCAAACGCGCAAACGCTCCTCTCACACTCAGCAGTCACACGTCACACCGGAAAGTGAAAGAGAGAGAGAGAGAGAGAGAGAGAGAGGGAGAGGGAGAGAGAGAGAGAGGGGGAGAGAGAGAGAGAGAGAGAGAGAGGGGGAGAGAGAGAGAGAGGGAGAGAGAGAGAGAGGGGGAGAGAGAGAGAGAGGGGGAGAGAGAGAGAGAGAGAGAAAATGGTGTATGGTGGAGCTTGGGCAAAGAGAGATACACACACAGGGCTGAGTATACGAATATCTTTATTGGAGCATTGTGTTCAGATGCATTGTGTGATGTGAAGTTAACACACATTGAAGATCTGCTAGGATTGCAGGAAGGAGATCGTGCTGCCAGTTGTGCCGGATGTCGGTTATCTGGAAGAGAAGTGGAAAGATCCAGTGTTAATGGAAGTGTGAGTACACTGAAATATTCGAGTCAACAGTTATTTTGCAAGTGTGGAATATCCATATACCTCTTGTGAGTTGTGACCAGTGTGAGCGGCCCCACCGTAATAGGACTGGTGGGTGAGCCGGAACCAGCGAAAAAGGAGTCTGGTGCCTTGTCGTGGCTGTGACATTTCCTCTGGCCGTCTGCTGCATCTGTGCCCCCAACTTCCAGGAACTAATCCCCGGTCCTATGTGGTTTTGACCCTAATTCACTGTGAGTGTGTGGAGTGCAGTGGGTGAGTCCTTTTCTTTGCTGTGTGTACACTTGAAGTCTGCAGTGTCGTGCTGTCATGTCGTCAGTAATCACCCTCTAGGCTGGGAGAGAAAACCCTGTGGAGAAGAACGTGCACCGGTGTTGTGAGACGACCGTCTTTTATATACATGCCCGCCCGTGGCTTTGGATCCCTACTCCGCCGAGTGGTGACGTGTCAACAATCGCAAGTAAGGAACAGTGTGCATATTGTGGTGGACGACGACTGCGAGAAGTGTTGGCTGCTATACGAACATCCAGCTGTGTAGCCCTTGTGTATGAATACCTGTTTGTGGAGTGCTTTCAGAGGTTCGCCCCTGTCTAGATCTCTGGTCCGTTGTCTGGAAGAGAGGAGAGGGAAGCGTTCGAGTCATTCCTGCGGTACATACCCGGTGGCACAAACCTACCTGAAGTCCCCCAGCGTGGTGGCATCAGCTGAGGCCGTGGAAGGCCCAACGTGCAGCAACTTCAATCTGTACTCCTATCCACTCTTGGTCAAATCCGAGAGGCGGTGCGTCCTCCATAAATTCACTGAAGCTAAGTAAATTTGTGAAGGAACTCTGTCTGTCTGTTACCAGTCCTACAGGTCTGAGCTTGAGGCTCTGAGTCGTCGTGGGAGAGTTTCCACGGTTGGAGGTGACCGTGTTGAGTGTTGGTCTGGGAAGTCTGCCCCGGTGAGGAAGACCACAGTTGTCGTGACATATACACCCTCTCTAGACCCCCGAGCTGAAAAGGGCTAAAGCCTGACGTCCACCTCTTCGAGGGTCTGGGAGTTGTATCCATTCAGTATTGTCATTGCATGCCCAGAGCAAAGCTCCAGTTGCCCCTGTATACCCTTCTGTACGCCTAAATCTAAGAGCCAGCGTATTGCCCTTGTATACTCACCTGTACGTCCAAAGTAAAGACCCAGTTGTCCTTCTGCATACTTACCTGTACGCCCCGAGTGAAATACCAAAAGTTAAGGATTGTGTATCTTTCTTGCATACTTCCCTATACACCGAAGGCCAAGACCCCAATATATTCACCTGCATACTTACCTGTGGACCTTTTAGGTGTTTCCAACCGCGGACCCAGAATCTCGTGGCGAACAGCGTCAGGTACGCACCCCACCCAATTCATCAGAATTACTTACCTTCTTTGCTCTGCGTACAGGGACTGGAAGGGCCCCATCGACGGTTCTCCTGCAGGAGAAACAGAAAGGCACTACTGAGAAAAACCCTGTTGACCCATGTGAAGGAAAGGACACCAATTCACCTACAGGCTTACCTGAGAGTCTCCGTGACAGAGTCAGAAGCGACTCGGACCTATACTCTCTGGCCCGAGAGTGGATTTTAGATTCCCTTTTCCCTTCCCTTCACACCTTTTAGATAATTTAAATAAAGTTTGTTTTAATTATACCCACTCTCTCTCTCATGTCTGGTCATTGGGGTGTTCTTGGGACCTCCTCGAGGTGGAAACTAGGGAGGGGCGAGACTCACGACATCTGTGGTCCGCTCCGACCTGTGACATCTACATTGTCAGTTAAGGAGATTACAGAGATTAATAAAAGTCATTTCTTCTTTTTCTAAAAAACGACTGGAATTGTTTGTTTTAGCTTAAACTAAAAATGCATCAAAGCCAATGCTGCTACTAATCTTTGACATGCCCAAGACTGTTATAAAAAGTAAAAAATCCAGCCACAATTACTTTTATATTGAAAAGTCATTTTGTGTATTTTTTTTTCCCCCAAATCAGTGACCTCATTTATGAACTTGGCAATTAAAAATCTTGGATTTAAAAAAACAAAACATTTGGTAGTTTTGATCAGGACTGAAGTTGATTAACAGATTTATGCAACAAAAAAAAATAGTTTAACTGAAAACATTTATCATTTAATCAAGACAGAAAGGTCAAATTTTGGCAAGACAAAAGTTTTGTCGCCTTTACAGAAATTGAACAAATTTACTGCAAATACAAAAATATGTCAGCAAATTAAGTAGTGGTGCTGTGAGATCTAAATTTAATATTTTGTATGACTTCCATGAGCTTGAAAGACTGCATCCATGCGGTTTGGCAAGGATTCATAAAATTTATTGATGAAGTCATCAGGAATAGCAAAGAAAGCAGTCTTGCATGCCTCCCAGAGTTCATCAATATTCTTTGGTGTCGTCTTCCATGCTTACTCTTTCATCCTACCCCACATATGCTCAATGATGTTCATGTCTGGTGACTGGGGTGGCCTATCCTGGAGCATCTTGATATTCTTTGCCTTGAGGAACTTTGATGTGGAGATGGAAGTATGCGATGGAGCACCATCCTGCTGCAGAATTTGGCCTCTTTTATGGTTGGAAATATAAGAGGTAGCTAAGATTTCTTGGTATTTTAGACTGTTGATGTTGCCTTCCACCCTTCAGATCTCTCGCACACCCCCATACTGGACGTAACCCCAGACCATGATTTTACCGCCACCAAACTTCACTGTTTTCTTGGTGAATCTAGGATCCATGCGGGCTCCAGTAGGTCTCCTGCAATATTTGCGGTGACTGTGGTGTAATTCAACAGAAGATTCATCTGAAAAATCCACATTCTGCTACTTTTCCAGCGTCCATCCTTTTAGCAGGCTGTGGGCCTTGGCAAATGCCACGGTTTTTCAATTGTCTTTTGTTTAGTGCTGGCTTCTGGGCACTGATTCAACCATGGGGGCCATTTCAAGACAGAATCCGACAAACTGTTCTGGTGAACACAGGGACTTCAGGTGACCAGGTCTTGTGGAGCTCAGCTGCAGTGGAAAATGGGCTGGCCTTGGATTTTTAAGCCAACAAATGGTCCTCTCGAGCAGTTGTCTTGCGGGGTCTGCCTGACCTGGGCTTGTCAAAAAAGTCTCCAGTGTTTTCAAATGTTTTTTTATCCTCTGTACTTGATGCTGAGACACATTGAAGGTGTCTACCACATCAGCAGTGGACCTGGTCTTCAGCCTCTTGATAATCAAAACTTTAGTCTCAGGGTGAATCTTAGGCATGTTTGCAGAGGTCTAGTTGCAGTTGATGTTAAGGTCTAGTGTACTGGGGTTGTTTTTTTACACACCTGAGACCTAATTGATCCACTATTAGTCAAAGGGGAAGCTCATATGACAAGGCGACAACACTTATGTCTTTGCAAAAATTGACTCAATGGGCTCTGCCAAGCTGTGAATATTAGAATAATATATATATATATATGAATCTGATAATTTTTTACAGAAGTTTAATTGAGTGGAAGTTTTCATCCCGAACATAATGAAAGGGTAGTGAATTTGAACAATGCACAAGGGTTACACTTTGAAAACGCTTTCTTTTCTGCTCAAGGTGAGAACATTTTGATTATTGTAGACATTTTTGCTTTTAAGTAAAATATTAAAAAGTATAGATTTCAGGATAAAAAGCCAGAGCAGAAACAGTATTTTTCTGTCACATGGCCTTGCATGTGTCTAAATGTAAAAATACCATTAATAACCTCAAATGGCTTCGCATGTATCTAAATGTAAAAAATACAAATCTGTTTTTTATTTTTTATTTTTTTTTTTTTTTTTTGTCGTCCGGAGCTCTGCTTGGGAAAAAAACTTAGAGGATGCACCTTGGAACTTTAATCGAATACCCCTGATATATATATATATAAATATATATATATATATATATATATATATATATATATATATATATATATATATATATATATATATATACAGTCTTGTTCAAAATAATAGCAGTACAATGTGACTAACCAGAATAATCAAGGTTTTTAGTATATTTTTTATTGCTACGTGGCAAACAAGTTACCAGTAGGTTCAGTAGATTGTCAGAAAACAAACAAGACCCAGCATTCATGATATGCACGCTCTTAAGGCTGTGCAATTGGGCAATTAGTTGAAAGGGGTGTGTTCAAAAAAATAGCAGTGTCTACCTTTGACTGTACAAACTCAAAACTATTTTGTACAAACATTTTTTTTTCTGGGATTTAGCAATCCTGTGAATCACTAAACTAATATTTAGTTGTATGACCACAGTTTTTTAAAACTGCTTGACATCTGTGTGGCATGGAGTCAACCAACTTGTGGCACCTCTCAGCTGTTATTCCACTCCATGATTCTTTAACAACATTCCACAATTCATTCACATTTCTTGGTTTTGCTTCAGAAACAGCATTTTTGATATCACCCCACAAGTTCTCAATTGGATTAAGGTCTGGAGATTGGGCTGGCCACTCCATAACATTAATTTTGTTGGTTTGGAACCAAGACTTTGCCCGTTTACTAGTGTGTTTTGGGTCATTGTCTTGTTGAAACAACCATTTCAAGGGCATGTCCTCTTCAGCATAGGGCAACATGACCTCTTCAAGTATTTTAACATATGCAAACTGATCCATGATCCCTGGTATGCGATAAATAGGCCCAACACCATAGTAGGAGAAACATGCCCATATCATGATGCTTGCACCTCCATGCTTCACTGTCTTCACTGTGTACTGTGGCTTGAATTCAGAGTTTGGGGGTTGTCTCACAAACTGCCTGTGGCCCTTGGACCCAAAAAGAACAATTTTACTCTCATCAGTCCACAAAATGTTCCTCCATTTCTCTTTAGGCCAGTTGATGTGTTCTTTGGCAAATTGGAACCTCTTCTGCACATGCCTTTTTTTTAACAGAGGGACTTTGCGGGGGATTCTTGAAAATAGATTAGCTTCACACAGACGTCTTCTAACTGTCACAGTACTTACAGGTAACTCCAGACTGTCTTTGATCATCCTGGAGGTGATCATTGGCTGAGCCTTTGCCATTCTGGTTATTCTTCTATCCATTTTGATGGTTGTCTTCCGTTTTCTTCCACGTCTCTCTGGTTTTGCTCTCCATTTTAAGGCATTGGAGATCATTTTAGCTGAACAGCCTATCATTTTTTGCACCTCTTTATAGGTTTTCCCCTCTCTAATCAACTTTTTAATCAAAGTACGCTGTTCTTCTGAACAATGTCTTGAACGACCCATTTTCCTCAGCTTTCAAATGCATGTTCAACAAGTGTTGGCTTCATCCTTAAATAGGGGCCACCTGATTCACACCTGT
The DNA here is from genome assembly GCF_003368295.1 of Carassius auratus. NCBI lineage: Eukaryota > Metazoa > Chordata > Actinopteri > Cypriniformes > Cyprinidae > Carassius > Carassius auratus. The sequence continues at coordinate 20,884,960 of NC_039243.1, read as the reverse complement.
TTCTTCACAAAATTGATGACCTCAGTGATTGAATGCCACACTGCTATTTTTTTGAACACACACCTTTCAACTAATTCAACTAATTGCCCAATTGCACAGCCTTAAGAGCGTGCATATCATGAATGCTGGGTCTCATTTGTTTTCTGAGAATCTACTGAACCTACTGGTAACTTGTTTGCCACGTAGCAATAAAAAAATATACGAAAAACCTTGATTATTCTGGTTAGTCACATTGTACTGCTATTATTTTGAACAATACTGTATATATATATATATATATATACAGTGGGGATCGAAAGTTTGGGCACCCCTTGCAGAATCTGTGAAAATATGAGTAATTTTCAAAAAATAAGAGAGATCATACTAAATGCATGTTATATTTTATTTAGTACTGTCCTGAGTAAGATATTGTACATAAAATATTTTAACATTTATTCCACAAGACAAAAAAAAATGCTGAAATTATTAAAATAACCCTACTCAAAAGTTTGGGAACCCTTGGTTCTTAATACTGTGTTCTGGTACCTGATGATCCTCGGCTGTCTTTCTGTTTTGTGATGGTTGTGCATGAGTCCCTTGTTTGTTCTAAACAGTTAAACTGAGCAGCGTTCTTCAGAAAAATCTTTAAGGTCCTGCAGATTCTTTAGTTTTCCAGCATCTTTGCATATTTGAACCCTTTCCAGCAGGGACTTTATGATTTTGAGATGCACCTTATCACACTGAGGACATTTGAGGCACTCAAACACAACTATTTTAAAAGATTCAAACATTCACTGATGCTCCAGAAGGAAACAAGATGCATTAAGAGCTGGGGGGTGAAAACTTTTGAACACAATGAAGATGGTCAAATTTGTCTTATTTTGTTGAAATATAATTTTTTTCCATTTAGTTCTGCCCTTCGTAAGCAACAGAAGATGCTTGTATGTTTCCCGGTACACAAATTAAGTACAATTTACCTTGATCTTCAAATTCCAAAAGTTTTCACCCCCCAGCTCTTAATGCATCTTGTTTCCTTCTGGAGCATCAGTGAATGTTTGAATCTTTTTAAATAGTTGTGTTTGAGTCCCTCAAATGTCCTCAGTCTGAAAAGATGCATCTCAAAAGCATACAGTCACTGCTGGAAAGGGTTCAAATATGCAAAGATGCTGGAAAACTGAAGAATCTGCAGGACCTTAAAGATTTTTCTGAAGAACGCTGCTCAGTTTAACTGTTCAGAACAAACAAGGGACTCATGCACAACCATCACAAAACAGAAAGACAGTCCTGGATCATCAGGTAACAGAACATAGTACTAAGAACAAAGGGTTCCCAAACTTTTGAGTGGGGTTATTTTAATAATTTCAGCATTTTTTTTGTCTTGTGGAATAAATGTTAAAATATTTTATGCACAATATCTTACTCAGGACAGTACTAAATAAAAAATATCATGCATTTAGTATGATCTCTCTTATTTTTTGAAAATTACTCATATTTTCACAGATTCTGCAAGGGGTGCCCAAACTTTCGATCCCCACTGTATATATATATATATATATATATATATATATATATATATATATATATATATATATATATATATATATATATAGTGTCTATAGCCTATAAAACAGCTTTGTAGGAAGATTTCAATAAACGAGAATTCTGAATGGGATTTTTTTTAGCAAGCCATTAAATGACTTTACTCAGACTCCATCTTAAAAACTTGTGAGCATCTCTGGTGAAGACAACACTGTGTTTTAAATTTACAGTGATTTATTCAGGTTCTGTAGTATGCATAATTTCTTACTTGAAAGCTGAATGTTACATAGGCAACATTATCATTTAAATAATCTGCATCATGTTTTTCTCTACAGCTCAACTTTTGGTCCTTTTGCATCCTCAAAAGGACATGTAAAAACAAAGTCATATAGTAGTCTGCCAAATTAATTAGCTAAAGAGGCTGTTTGTTTTGCTCAGTCAAGGTGTCTTATATTTAGCCTTCATTGACCTCTCAGTATATTCTCCCGCTTTGAGTTCTTCAGTCAAGTATGAAATAGGGCCTGAAAAGTATGTCTGTTTACACTGATGCCTACATTGCCTTCATCTACATGTAAATTGGAAGCATGTATATTAGACTCATAAATGCAGAGTTCAGATGAGTTCAGAACAGTTGTCATCTCATTAGGGAGTTAAGAGTTGATTAGAAAGCAAGATTTCTGGCATTCTCAAAGCATAACAACTTGGATATATAGAGAATTTGGATGCAAGCATTACATTCAGAGCGCCTGATTGATTGCTGCTGGTCAAGAGTGAATAAACTAATTACTGTTTGGTTGTCAAGCTCAGGGGCAAAAGGAAACTTATACATCAGTTCAATCACAGTACATATTTTATCACAAATGCATTTAGCTTTGAAATGTTTGTCTAATATGTGTGTAGTGATTTATTATTATCCAATTTCCCAGTTAAAGTATCCAAATATCCTTCAAACAGAAAAAAAAAAAAAAAAAAAAAAAAAAAATATATATATATATATATATATATATATATATATATTTTTTTTTTTTTTTTTAAAGAAGAAGTGTTCGAAACAACGTTTTCAAATTCAGTCAGGGGGTTATATGGATTATTATTTATTTATTTATTCAATGGATCCATATATCATTTTGTTTTAGGTCACCAGCACTAGATAGCCACCAGATACTTTTCCTACTGATCTTTCACATACAGGGATCGTACAAAAGGCACATTTATTTTTTTATTTTTTTTAATACTGACCAGAATAAAATATGTTGAACAAATTACATTTACACATAGTCCTTTGTTGTTCTTTGTTTTGCTTTGTGATTGTTGTTCATGAGTGCAGAGTAGTGCTGGTTGTTTGTCGTTTCTCTGTTCACAAATGCAGACATGCTTTAATGTTTATGCACCCCAGTTACCCCCTGCTCTGCACATTTTTTATGTTACTCTTATCGTTTCAGATGTTTGTTCTTTTCGAACGTTAGTGCCCTGCAAAGTGGAAATCACAGGATATTTTGCCATGATTCCAGTTCGAAGCGAATGTATATGTTACACAAAAAGGTGCTTTGAAGTGTGCTAGATGAGAGTTTAAATTGTTTATTTACAGGGGTATATGATGTCACACTTGTCCGAGTGTGAATATAAATCCATGAATGAATGTTCCGAAGTGAATAAACTTCAACAGAGCAATGAACACGGTGTAGGGAGCATGTCAATCGGAACACAGTTCATGCACGGAGCTCAATTCTAATGAGCTGATTATCTGAATCAAGGCAGTCGCACACCGGACGAGAAGCGTCGCGTCGCGTCGCACCACATGTAGGACAACTTGAGGTATCGCACACCGGACGCGCACATTCTGTATGCGCGACCTCAATTTCGCAGCAAGATGGGTGAGTTTTAACTTCGTCTATTATTATTATTTTAAATATATGATTTTAATTGATAAAAGCTGAGGTTTAAACGTTAATTAATGAAAATAATCTGTGTTATAATAAGTCTGTTATTTTTTTGTTGTATCTGTTGTCTAGGCAACTATGCAGCCTGAGTGAAAACGTAACCAAACACTTTGTAATGTCTTATTTCAATGAAACAAATATACTGTATTTTAGTTTCAGTTTCAGTTTATAACATCTGGGTTTTTTAATATAAAACTATGCAAATGACGCTCTTTGGCGCGGCAGAAATTTGAACAGTGTTCTGAGTCGTAGCTGGGAACCGCGGACAGACGCCGAATGGCGCCGCCGGTGTGTGTACACCCATAGAGAATAATGTGTTCGAATTTTAAAGACGTGGCATGACGCGACGCGGCGCTGCGCTTCTCGTCCGGTGTGCGACCCCCTTCAGTTGTGTTAACACAGAGAGACATGAATTAGGAACCAATGGTATTGTCATTTTAATCCGTAATTATGTCCCCAATGAATACAACAGTTGCCTTGATCATAATGGGTTTTAATGTTTTTGTCTCGGCACTCATCAAGTAAGGGGGCGTAACATTTCCATCACACAACTGAGGTATTCGGCTTATCACAACACATCTGGATAGCTGGCCAATTAGAGCACACCTCGCTTTTCAAACCGTTGAGCTTTGTAAAAATCAATGCACTTCAGAAAGGCGGGCGTAGAGGAGAAACAATAATGTACAGTATGTGGACAATAACAGTATGTTTTTTTTTTTCTTACACCGCACAAACCTATTTCATTAAACCAACTACACAAAATAATGTTATTTTTAGCATCATCATATGACCCCTTTAAAACGACCTCATATTTAATTTTGAGATGTTGATTTCTCGTAAACCTCCATACTGATTTAGTTTGACTTTTGATTTGGCTTATTACTTTCAGCGTTACCTTGGCTGACATTCTCTTGCCTTGTGAAACTGATCTGGCTATTAGTAACAACTTTGCAATTAAAAGTCAATAAATTGTGCATGCGTGGTTTGTCAGACTGCACGAGTGGCAGTCTGCGTACGCTTCACTTGCTTTGCCAGTTATTGATCTATAACTTATTTGTAATCTCTCATGAAGGTTTTTGTGGACAACAGACTCACTCAGCTGGCAGTCGCCATTATACATCAAGCTTTTGTCCATATAATATCTCTTCCTTTAAGAAGAGTGGAGCAACTGTGGTAGGCAAGTGGAACTAATGCCTTTATCTACTGTTTGTTTCTGTTACAGGGTTACAGTCAATGCTGCTGTGAAGACCAGCTAGACATTGAGTGGAATTCAGGCCAGGCTTTGATGGCAACACTTCTACATTGATGACAGAACATGAGGGGACAGGACATTCAGGCTTGTTTTTTTTTTTTTTTTGTATTAATTTTTTTTTTTATCCCCTCCTTCATATCCTTCATGGTGTAGATTTGACGAAAGGAAACTCCTGTTATCTGAGAGGCCATGCATTCAGACATGGCGCCATATCCAATCTTTTCTCAGAGACAGGGGGTTTTATGGACTCTTCAAGGGGAGCCAAGGTCTTTCTTCCTCACTGCTCATGCTGAAAGGTCTCTCTCTCTGTCTCTCTCTTCCTCCATTTTTATATTTATTTTTATAGGAAAGATGATCTGCTCCTACACTTTCACAGAGGTCATCTTCTTTTCTATTCACTCTTTATGTCTCACTGCCCTACAAGCCTTACTCTCATCTCTCCATTCATATTTTTATAAAGCAAACAATAAAATAAAGAAAGTTATGTTTTTATTTAAAAAAAAAAAAGTCAAATAATTGCAGGTCTTTTGAAAAAAAAAAATATAATAATAATAAGCAGCATAATATTATTCAATCAGTATTATTAACTTAGTGCAGCAAATCAGCATATTGGAATGATTTATGAAGGATAATGTGACACTGAAGACTGGGGTAATGATGTTGAAAATTCAGCTTTGCATCTCAGGGATATATATTTACATGGATAACAGTTCTTTCATCATTAACATATTACAATTTGTTTAAACTGTAATATTATTATTTTTTTTTTACTGTAATTTGTAATCAAATAAAACATATGTATACAGCATGTAGGCCACAGCTGCAAGTCATCTGCCAGATAAGCCATGTGAGGCCCGACCCTGGAGCGATACTTCTCCACTAAGCTGAGACCTAACCTGTTCTCTCTAATGCATTTCAGAAAGCAGCGTATGACCAATTAGCACTGCCATGAGCACCACACAGACTTACTGCAAATGGACACCTGTACAGAGAGCACTTTCTCAGTGGACCACCAAATTTCCCCTGTACTAAAACAGAACTTTACCCTTTCAATCATTCTGAAAAGTATGTTGTGTTATCAATACATACAAAAAATGACCATTTCTATTAAAAGCATACTGTATATTTACTATGCACTGCAAAAACTATTAAAGTCTGTTGCAAATTAAATTCCAATGTACATAGATGGTAGATACTCAACATGCCATATATACAATTTATATAAAAAAAAGGCTGAATGCTAAAGGGTTGATGCTAAAGGATTAATTCACCCGAGAATTACAATTTGTCAATCTTCTGCTCACCCTCGAAGCATCCTAGGTGCATGTGACTTTCCACTTTCAGAATAATCCAATGGAAGGTACATTAAAAATTGTCATTGCTCTTACAAGCCTTTCAATGGGGTAGTAGGTGTTTATTGTCAACTGTTCAAAAGACATTAAATAATGTGCATGCATCTGTACTAATATGTGCCTCACATGGCTCTGGGGGGTGAATAAAGGCCCCCTGTAGCAAATCCATGCATTTATGTAAAATAAATATTCAGATTTAAAATGTAATAAACACTTTTTTCCTCATTTCTGCTGACAGTGGAGGACCGGAAGACGTGCAGGCGGATGTTGTAGATCATCAGCACTGCATGGTTAGTGATGTGCATGGAGAGAGAACAAAAAACAAGACTCTGGTCATGAATTAGAAGCACAAAACAAGTATTTGTGAAGAAAAACGTTGGAGGATTTCGAAATAAGCCAAGAGGAGACTGGTTTTCCTTTGATAAAGTAAAGAAAACTTTGTTTCCTTTTCTCCTACATTTCCAGGAGGCGTGCACAAGCGACACATATGTCTTCCGGTTTCTAACAAACCGGTTTCCGTTTTTTTTATGAAACTTTGATTGGATTATTCTGAAAGAGGAAAGTCACATACACCTGGGATGCTTAGAAAATAGATGGGTCATTCTCGGGTGAGCTAATCCTTTAAAGCAATTCATTTGAAACAGACAAATTAGTGAGACTATAGAGTAAAGGGAGCTTGCATGTGGAACATTTCTAGAAATTAGATAAAATCACAAATCATTAGTTTTGCTTTGGCCCATTTGTGATGTACCAAAGTGAAACGGTTCACCACGGAACACAGACACAGGCCGCTGGGGATAGAGTTTGGTTCTGTTATTGCCAGTCTCTCAATCTTTAGCCTGTGTCTGTCTGTCTCTCACTTGCCCTCCCTCGCCTCTTTGAAAAGGTCAAGCACTGATGGATTATTATAAATTACTTTATAAGCTTTGGGACATACTATCACGTCATACAACTGCGTTTTTAATGGACCACTCTGTTGCATAGTTACGTGCACACTATACTGTAAACTGGCCAGTCAGTCATCTTGTCACAGTTAACATCCTCCACGTTTCATTTAATTTCACTTAATGTCCTACCGCATCGGAGACAAAATAATTTTCATGTTGATCTGCTAGCCGTGGGTCTTCATCTGAGAACTCTGCTCATAATTTTGTGTAATGATGCATTTAAACGTAAATGGCAAACGGATGCTTATAAAAGTTACCAGTGTTGCAGATGAGATATAACACAGATAACATTAAATAAATAAATAAATAAATATTGTTTACCAGTTTGAATATTGAACACATACTCATACACATTCTCACACATACACCATGTTTGTAGTTTTTTTAATGCTTTTCATTAGTGTTTGTAGTTCTGAACCAAATCATTTGAATCATCACTTATAGTGATCTCACATACTATTTAGAATGGATAGTATGAACATTGGGACAAAGGGTTTGTGCACATGTGGAAATTGAGAACATTTAAGGAGGTTCGAAGTCATCATCAGTTTGGTTGCAATATACAGGATTTCCGAAAGAGGAAGTACAGTATGTGAAATATTGAAAGTTTGCGGCATAGAATCTTTAAAATACTGTATGTCCAAGAGGTTTGCACACAGTCTGTTATTGTGGGGACATTTCCACACCCCTAAACATGATACAGCACATGACGAAACCTGATTGATTGCTTTATCTGTCCTATGGCCTCTTGGTTGGTCCTTGGCTATTCAAAGTGGGAGAGGTTCTCAGAGATTATGTCATCAGTCTGAACTCTGAAGATCTGGTTACACAAGATTGCTGCTGACCAGGGCCGGCGCAAGCTCTCTGTTTCTCCAGGCAAAATTGTACCGTGCCAACCTCACTTCATATTCACAATTAAACAAGATCTTTAAGATGCATGTGAAAGACTTGAGATTTAGTTTATTGGTACAACTGCATTAAAATAAAGCAGGCATGGGCGAAAGCAGGCAAAAGCACCATTGAAAGATTTTCATGTAAGGGTGATTATAGTTTAGCATTTTTAAATTCATTATTTTATTTTAATATCGCTTTCAATATTATTTTCTTTTTTCATTAATAATTTTGTTCATTTTAGTTTAGTTTTTAGATTCATAGCCTTTTTATACAGCTTTGTTACAGTTGTAATTTTAGTAAGTATTGTAGTATTGATGCAAACCTCTAGTGACACAAAATTAAAGCATGCTGAGATTGATTAGAAAACTATTATTTATTTTTGATTATTATGTTTAGTTCAATAACTACTGTTGGTTTAGTTTAGTTTTAGTTTTTCATTTATTTTGACATCTTTCTTTCTCTAAAAGCCTTTTGTTCTTAATACAAATTTTATCGTTTAAACATGTATACAACATTTCTTATTTAAACTCATTTAACAAGCATTTTAGATGCAAAATGAATAATTTATTCATCGCAAAAATACTTGTTTAGGTGACTTGGTTCGCTTTGCATAAAATAAAATTATGTACAGCAAAGAAAAAATATGTTTTACAGATTAAATAAAACATGTACAAACGTATACTTGACCAAAGAAATGCAAGTCGGCGGCACTGAGAACTACTCCACAATGCAAGGAGAATAACCTATGAGAATGATTCTCATTACAATGAACAAACAAACAAACTAATCAAGCAAGTAAACACGTCCTGTTTTGGGACACTGTGCTTAAATGGAATGAAAAACTAAACTAAAACTAAACTATGATTTAACTATATATATATATATATATATATATATATATATATATATATATATATATATATACTTTTTTCTTCTTCCTCCTTTAGTGACTTAGGCTTGTTCCGTGAGATTCACTCATAAACTTAATTTAATACATATCTGTATGTATATTAAGTAACAGAAAATTATGTGCTTACCATGATCAATACTTTTCAAAAATGAATGTCAATCTATGGAAAGCCGTTGTCCATAGAATTCAATGTAATTAGACTACTGGTACAGATAGGTTGATGATCATTTTGAGAATATAAATAGTTAATAAAGAGACCAATCAATCATCTCACATTACCCATAACTCTTAGTTCTCAATGAATGTGGCCATTGTCAAAAACCAACAAAATCACAGTATTTTCCAAAGATCATTAACTGCTTTTTCATTGAGTCCACCAAATGAAGGGTGACAATTATTCTCTGCAGATGGGTGTGTTTTCCTCTTTTGTTTGGGCATTGATTCATGGCAGTGGGTTGTTAGAAAAATGTGAGATGCTGTGCATCATTAGTGCTGATTCATTTATGAAGAATAGATTGATTTCATTCCACAGTAACTGTGTTTCTAAAACATGTCCTCCATTCGGTTATGAATTCTTTCAGAGTTACACATGACAGTCTAATCACATTTCATTAATAATGTAATAATAATTAAGAATGGAGGGGGAGGAGTTCAGCACTGTAATTCACTGTACTCTGAGTTAAATCACTGCTTACACTGTTTAACCTCATCATGAGATATGGTAATTTGGGAACAATATCTGGTTGCACTTTATTTTATAGTACGTGTGCTTACATGTACTTATAGTGTACTTGCTGTGTATTTATCCAAGAAAGTTCTGGCAATAGAAGGTAACTACATGGGGTGGGGTTAGGTTTAGGGGTAGGTTCAGGGTTAGTACTTAGTTACTACATTGTTATTGTAATTACTATAATAAGTACATAGTATGTACATGAGGAACAGGACTGTAAAATAAAGTGCTGCCCAATATCTCATGGTGGTATAATGACTTTGAATCACATGTTGTTGTTCTTTGCAAAGTTGTATAATTTACATATCTGTCCTTTTCATAGAATGTCTGTAAATGTATATTACTATAGTAACACATGGACCTTTATGTCACTGGCAGTATATTTGCATGCATGACTCGGATTTACTTGGTATTACAAACTCAAGAAGATTACAAAAATAAAAATAGTACATCAACACATGTACAGTGCTGCTTGAAAATTTGTGAAACCTTAATTTCCTATATGTATATCTGTGTAAATATGACCCAGAGCAAAATCTGATTTTCGCAGATTGAGAAAAGATCTATCAAAGTCTGATCATGTTATTGGAAGTGAATTATGGCATTGACAAAGGAGATCTCTGAGGACCTCATGAACAGAGATGATGTTGCTCATCAGGCTAGAAAAAAAGTTACAAAGCAATCTCTAAAGACTTTGGACTCCACAAATCCACAGTCAGACAGATTATGTACAAATAGAGGAAATTCAACACCACTGTTATCCTCGGCAGAAGTGGTCAACCAACAAAGACTCTAAAAGCAAGATGTGTAAAAGTCTGTGAGTTTGCAAAGGAAGCCAGGGTGACTACTAAGCACCTAAAGACCTTTCTCACATTGGTTAAAGTTAATGTTCATAAGTCCACCATCGGGGAAAATGTCTGTAGGTTACAAATGTAACCCTAGTTCCTCGAAGGAATGAGACGCTGCATCGAGCGCTTTGGGGAAACGCCTTTGGCAAGATCAACTCTGAACATCGTGTGCAATCTGTCCAATGGAAGAGCGTGACGTCAGGGGCGTACAGTTTCCTCGTAGAGGGAGCTCTGGATTGGAGGAGGGTCTCAACAACCTCAGTTGAGAGACCGGAAGCTATGAACTGTGCCCCCTCAGGGGCCACACCCACAACTTCCACAGCTCCGGGCGAGGGTGAATTATTTTGCTCTGCGCCTGAGAGAGTAGATCTGTCCTGATCAGAATCTCTCATGGAGAGCCGACGATGAGAGAGACCAGATCTGTGAACCATACTCGGCCCGGCCAGAAAAGGGCTACTAGCAACAGACGGACCCTGTCCTAGCGTACTCTCGCCAGAACCCCCGGGAGATGGGGGGAAAGGCGATGGGGGGAAAGGCGTACAGACGAAGCCTCGGCCTAGTCTGTGTCATGGCATCTAGTCCCAGTGGAGCTGGGTGAACTAGAGAGAACCAGAGGGTACATTGCGATGTCTCTTGAGTCGCGAAGAGGTCCACCTGAGCTTTGCCAAATATCTGCCATAACTGCTTCACCACCTCGGGGTGAAGCATCCATTCCCCGGGCCTCGGCCCCTGTCTCGACAGCATGTCTGCTCCCACATTCAATCTCCCAGGAATATATACTGCTCTTAACGAGATGAGTTTGCCCTGGGACCACATGAGGATCTGGTTATACCAGCTTGTATAAGGGGCGTGAATGCAGACCTCCCTGGTGATTGAAATAAGAGACCACCGATGTTTTGTCGCTGCGCACCAACACATGACGGCCTCTCAGGTCTGGGAGGAAATATTTCAATGCTCGATACACTGCTAGCATTTCTAGACAATTGATGTGCCATGTCAGATGGCCACAGCTCCACAGACCGCGGGCAGGGTGGTCATTCATGACTGCACCCCAACCGGTGAGGGACGCGCCTGTCGCAAGCGTTACACGGCAACCAAGAGCTCCCAACACCGGGCCCTGATTCAAGAACCAAGGTTTCTTCCATATGTCTAAGGCACGAAGGCATCGCCGCTGGACCTTGATAGTTCGGAATGGATTTCCCCTCGGGCTGCCATGAGCCCTAACAGTCTCTGAAACTGCTTGACAGTGAATGACTGGCCTTCTCTGACTCTCTTCACTGAGGAAAGGATTGACTTGATCCGAGCAGGAGACATACGTGCCTGCATCGTGGTAGATCCCACACTACACCTAGATAGGTGGTTCTCTGAACTGGAGAAAGTACAATCTTCTTGCCGTTCAGTCTCAAACCCAGCTCCCCCATATGGGCGAGAACGACGCCTCGATGTCGAACCACCATCTGCTCTGATTGAGCTAAAACCAACCAATCGTCGATACAGTTCAGAATGCGGATGCCCTGAATACGGAGGGGTACCAGAGCCGCATCTACACATTTTGTGAACGTGCGGTGTGAGAGGTCAAGGCCATAGGGAAGTACTCGATATTGGTAGGCTTTGCCCCCGAAAGCGAACCTCAGAAACTTCCTGTGTTGTGGAAGGATGGATATGTGGAAGTATGCATCTTTGAGATCTATTGTGACAAAACAGTCCTCGGATCTGATTTGAGCTACAACCTGTTTGACAGTGAGCATTTTGAACTTCATTGCCATTACTGAGAGGTTTAATTGACGTAAGTCTAAGATCGGACGCAACCCCCCATCCTTCTTTGGAACTATGAAATACCGGCTGTGAAACCCGGACTCCCTGTCTAGAGGAGGGACCACCTCGATGGCCTCCTTCCTTAATAGGGTATTCACTTCTTGTTCCATCACCAGAGCCTGCTGGGGGCCAACGACTGTCGGTGTAACCCCATTGAACCTCGGCTGTGGACGGCCGAACTGAATACAATAGCCTCTTTCAACTGTGTGCAGGACCCATTGAGGCTCCCTCGAGAGCCGACTCAGCGTGCTTCGATCCCAGGCAAACCACGCATAAATCGAGTTATACTTGATATTATACACATACAATTGTGGTATAAAATAATTTTAACTAAAGTATATATTCTAATATTTTATATATGATTCATTACATCTAAAATCTGGTATCTCAGTTAAATATGTTAATATTAATTTTAATAAATAATAATAAAACATTATTATATTATTACATTATTACATTATTATAAATATAATGTCATTATATTATAAATACGCACACAAAATATAACTTAATCTAATAGAAATATAATGTCATTTCTGGATATTAAATTATATGAAATATATCATATATATATATGATTTATTATAAAATATTACATCAATTATGTGTATATAAAATAAATTATATCAATAAACATGAAATGATACTATTATATCACAAATATGCACAAACATAATTGTATTTATTAATGTATTTTTATTACAATTTCATTTATTTTAAAGAGTACTTAATATTATATATATGAAATTGTATGGTTTTAAATCATAATAAATAATACATATTATTCTAATATATATTGTATATGATTTTTTATATATAAAACTATTCATTCATTCATTATTTAATTGACATAAAATATTTATTTAATGGTTTTAGTAATATAATATATTATTTGCCTATAATTCTTTCAATCATGTATTAGATTTCCCTATTTGTTAATCAGTTTACATGTCTCTTTACTCTTTACTCAAACTTGGTCCTGGAGGCCCGGTGCCCTGTAAAGTTTAGCTCCAACGTGCCTCAACACACCTACCTGGAAGTTTCTAGTCTGTTTAGTAAGACCTTAATCAGCTGGTTCAGGTGTGTTTAATTAGGGTTGAATTAAAGGTTAAACTCTGCAGCACACTGGTCCTCCAGGACCAAGTTTGGAGACATCTGTGTTATAGAACATTCTTAAGAACTGTTCTTAAAAGAGAAAGAAAGCAGATAATTAAGCTCAAATTGATACGGACATAGTTTCAGGCCTCCCTCAGGCACTTCATCACACTGAAAGGCTCCGAGCCTGAGTGCATCTAATAAGGGTCTCATGGCTGATACCAGGTGCAACAGCCATACAACTGCAGACTAGCACCTGTTAAAAAACCTCTAACTGATTGTCTTTGTAGGAGAAATATCTACAATAATCAGCTAGATGAATTTCTGGGTTGATGTGAGTTGAATTCAGCTTGTTGTGTTACCATTTTCAAGTTAACTCCAGTTCTGGAGACTTAAAGGGATAGTGTCAACAACAACAAAAAATAATAATAAATAAATAAATAAATAAATAAATAAATAAATAAATAAATAAAAATGCTGAAAACTGACTCACCCTCAGACCTTAGATGAGTCTGTTTCTTCATCTGAACAGATTTGGAGAAATTTAGCATTGCATCACTTGTTTACCAATGGGTCCTCTGCAGTGAATGGGTGCCATCAGAATGAGAGTCCAAACAGCTGATAAAATCATCACAGTAATCCACATTTTTTAAGTGAAAGTGTGTGTGTTTGTAAGACTTTCACTGCAGTATAAAGTCAACATATAATACCATACATTTCTCTCTTTTAATAAGAACAAATAAATTCTTCAGAAAACAATGATGTCCCCGCTCAATACAGCATTTTAATTTGTCTTATCCCAGGATCTGGGTGGGTTGTTTTTGACATTATAATTCTAAAGTAGCCTTTGTCATGCCAAATGTTTCAAAAACAACTACAGACAGAAATAAAGCTGTGACTGCATCAGGATCCCAAATTTCTCCCAGATTACTACTTATTTAAGTTACTACATTCTACATTTTTATGTATTTATATTTTAATTTTTGTCTAAAAACCACAGAAAGGGCAAAATAACATTTAAGTTTTATTATTTATATTAATTACAGCTACAAAAATACAGAAAAAAAAAAACAGGATTATTGGGAAATATGTTTTACAATTACAGTACAGAATGTAACTTGAAAGGCTATTCTGCAGGTATATTAGTATTGAAAGCCAACAATACATTGTATGGGTCGATATAATTGATTTTTATTTTATGGCAGAAATCATTAGAATATTAGGTAAAGATCTAACTAATAATAAAATAAATAAATACCATTAGTAATATGCGTTGCTAAGGACTTCATTTGTACAAGTTTTATCTTGGCCAAATATTATTATATTATAACAAACAATGCATCAATGGAAAGCATATTTATTCAGCTTTCAGATTTTACATGATTCTGAATAAAAAAAAAAAAAAAATGAGGTAAGTTACAGAGTGGTTTAGGGCTGTGAGTGATCAATAAGAAACTTGACATGATGTAGCCAACTAGGACATCTTGGATCATGTTGAGTGGGCGCGTAAGCTTGAAGCTTCTGGCTTGCGTTTATTGCGTAATAGACATGCACAAGCCTTAGATGTGTCATTTTATTCTTGTGTGTGGGGATTTTTGAACCATGTCATGTGTCCATCATGTTTGCAGGCCCTTAGCCCAATCACACTGCAACTCAAACCATTACTCAGACACATCCCCCGTCTGTCTCACTGCCACCTGTCAAATGGTATTCATCTCAAGCACACTACATGACAAAGCATGTCATCCCAGCTGCATCGCAATGACATCAGCAGGTCATGTCAGTGAGGATTTAATGCACTTTTATTGTACGTTGTATGATGTCAAAAAATTTACCCTTGAAGGTATAGTTTTTTTAACACTATATGCCATTTCGACTCCATATACTATTTTCTTCAACAGAAAAGGCAGACATGAACGTGAAGTGAGGAAGAAATCAGTTTAAATTCAAGTGGTTTTCATGAGCAGTTTCACAAGAACAGTTTATTGAATGCTGTCCCCTCTTGTTCCACTCTTTAAAGTCAATCACGGACATGTGTCAGTGTGAAGATCCTTACACCTTCCTGAGAGCTCTGTACAAAAATTGAAAATTGTTTGACTGGTGTTGGAAGGATGAATCTAAATGGATAGCGAGAAGCCTTGTGAGTGCAGTCTGACAATGGTTTTAAGGCTTTACCGCTTGCCATTTGTCATAATTCCTTTGGACAAGGTAAGTGCATTCCTTGAGTGGTGGAAAGAAGGTAAATAAAAGCTGAAAAAAATACATTTATTTATTTTTATCAGGTCACACTGAAAGTGCCAGGATAAAGCTTGCAGTGCAGATTAGTAGCCTCTCAAAACCAATAAAGGACAGTCCTGTGCTTGAACTTCCATTGACAACTTGTTTTCCTTTGCCAATTTCTCACTGGCAAGTGAGCTAGAAACTTACCATAAAAGCTACAGTATTGGAAAATAATAAATAAATGCCATAGTTCAGCAGAAATGAAACGATACAGAATTTATGAACAGGTCTGAATATCATCATTCTCTCTAGCGTGCTCAGTTCTTGTAATATATCACATGTGACAGGTGTAACGCATTTTTTTGTTAACATTCTGGACAGTCATCGATGAAAATGGCATAGAGATTTTTTTCAAGACGTGATCTTGATTCTGCGAAGCTTTGTTTTGTTTTCTAATCTAGTTCTGTTTTACAGTATATTTCAAATTGTTGAATTGTCTGCTGTTTGCAAAGATACATCAAATGATAATAAAATTAAATAAATAAACATGTGGCAATATCCTTGTTGCTACTCAGCTAACAGGGCCATTCATCCAAAGTCCTCTGGTCCACTCCATAGGTTTCATTTTATTTTTGTTTTTATTTTTTTAAACGTTACTACTTGTCTCACAGAACATTTAAAAGTATGCTGTTTCACATGAATATTTGCATGACCAAAATGTTTCTAAAATATATATATTTTTTTAAAACTGGATGTTAAGACAACATTCAGAAAGAAAAAATTTAGAACTTCATGGTAATGTTACCAAAAAGTTTATATATATTATATTATATATTATTATATTATTTTTTTTTTGTATTTATTTATTTTTTTTTTGTATTTTTTTTTCTGTGCAGAGTACCCAGTAACAGGGTACAAGCTTATCTAAAATTTACTAACAAACATTTCTGGATACAAACTAGTAATGTTTATGTTAAGTCGACTGAATAATTTATCACATGACAGTGCCCCCCCCCCCACCCCTTCTTTCTATCTTCCTCAGATTGTCCCCCCAATCCACAGCCTTTGTACTTACTGTAATGTAAGTACTATTTGTGAAATATTTTGGGTCCATGAGACTGACAGAAGAGACATTCATCAATAAAAAAGAAAATTGTTTCTTCAAAATGTGTGCGAAGACAATACATTTTATTGAACACTGTAAATAGGTTAAAAATGATTAAATGCTATATGTGATTATTAAGATAAAATAGGATTGTGACAGAGCTTCCTTTTTTGTTACTGTGATGTTCATTTTTGCTTTATCATCACTTTAAATGACTTCAGTAATCTGCAGCATGTACTGTGGCCTAAAATTGCATTTTAGTGAGGAATAATATCATTGATGGACTATATTTTCAAACACTTTTTCCATAAATAAAGACGACACTGGGCTTCATTCATGAAAGATGAGCAGAATTAATTTTAGTGTACATCAGTTATAAATCAATTGTTATTGAAATATATATGTTAGTTTATGAAAGGATGGTTTTTAATAATGATAAAATAAAATGTCTTGCCTATTATACACGAATGAGGCCTAATATCGCCTTAAAAGTATCCCTTGTTGCATTTTCAAATGCATTGTAATTGAATTCTGCAGATTTTCAACACTAGACTGGCTACAATCATAGACTGACTTTAATTAAAGAGTTTTACAGTAGAAATGTAATGGATGAGAACAGGGAAGTGATTTTCACAGTCATTTTGAGGGGCAGTGGCTGAAGTTGCTCAGCCATATATATATGTGTATATATAGGAGTGAGGTGGGGGGGGGGGGGGGTGATGAGCAAAGTAATGCATAAACGATTAGATCTACTTTTTTCATATAAATTCAGTTTAACATTCAAGTGTGACACACAGTGGAGACTTATCTCCAGCACTAACCTCCCTTTATCCCCATAAACGTAAAGATATCACATAAAGCGGTACAGCAGTCACAGGCTGTCAGGTAAACTAAGACCAAAGGGCAGAGTTCACGGCTAAAGAGATTTTGTGATTTACTCTGCATATCAGTTTAAGTTATTCTTGGTAATTTCATAAATAAAAACACCTCTTTACATTCTGTATACTGCTGAGCATTTATTATTTCCAGGAATACCAAACACATCTGCAGGATTACATTAAGTTCATTTCTAAGACCTTTAACCTTTAACACTTTTACTGTCAGTTACTATGAATGCAGCGACATTCACTGTCAACGTTATGGAGCTTTTTAACACACAAACAAACAGAATTTGGTTCAAGTTTAAGGACAAACAAATGTAAAAAATATTGATACTGCAGGTGTTTTATCCATATTTTGCATTATGCATTGTGTAGTGTTGATGAAAATGATTTGAAATTATTTGCTTTTCTCCAGATTTATTTTAGTACAGTGCATGGCTATACAGATCTTGTCTTGCCTAGTTTTTTCAGCAAATAATTTAAATAACTATAGTTCAGGTCTATTCTTCACCTAAAGTTATTGTATGACTTCAGAAGAATTGTAATATAGTTCCCAGACCCTTTTACAGTATTTTATTTTATTTTATTTTATTTTACGCTTGGAAATCTCAGGTCACTTTCATTATTGTATACAAAACCGCAAAAGACCTTGTTTTAAAATAAAGAGTACAATAATAACTAGAAAAAAAAGTTTGTTGGGACAAACTTTAAGTTGGCTTGAGAAAGCCTGACCAGAAAGTTTGAAGAAGTTTAAAGAAGTTAGAAGTTTATAGTTTAAAGTTAGATTTATAGATTAGTTGAAAGAAAGAAAGATATATTAGTTAGAAAGAATGACAGATAGATTAGTTAGAAAGAATGATATAGATTAGCTCAAATGAAAGAATGATAGATAGATTAGTTTGACAGAAAGAATGCATGCGACTAACATGTTTCTAACACTAACACGATTAGCAAGTTACTAGCATGTTGTTAGCATGACTAGCATGTTGCTACCATGTTTGTAGTATGACTAGCAAGTTGCTAGCATGTTTCTAGCATGATTCGCATGCGAATAGCATGTTTTTAGCATGACTAGCATGTCGCTACCATGTTTCTAGCATGTTTATAGCATGATTAACATGCTGCTAGCATGTTGCTAGCATGTTTATAGTATGATTAACAAGTTACTAGTATGTGGTTAGCATGACTAGCATGTTGCTAGCATGTTGCTAGCATGACTAGCATGTGACTAGTATGTTGATAACATGATTAGCATGTTGCTAGGATGTTTCTAGCATGATTAACATGTTGCTAGCATGTTGTTAACATGTTTCTAGCATGATTAGCATGCAACTAGCATGTTGCTAGCATGTTTCTAGCATGATTAGCATTCCACCAACATGTTGCTAGCATGTTTCCAGCATGATTACCATGTTGCTAGCATGTTTCTAGCATGATTAGCATGTTTTTAGCATGTTGCTAGCATGTTTCTAGCATGATTACCATGCGACTATCATGTTGTTAGCATGATTTTAGCACGATTAGCATGTTGCGAGCATGTTTGTAGCATGATTAACATGTTTTTAGCATGTTGCTAGCATGTTTCTAGCATAATTATCATGCGACTAGCATGTTGTTAGCATGATTTTAGCATGATTAGCATGTTGCTAGCATGTTTCTTGCATGATTATCATGTTGCTAGCATGTCGCTAGCATGTTGCTAGCATGTTTGTAGCATGACTAGCATGCGACTAGCATGTATCTAGCATGATTAACATGTTGCTAGCATGTTTCTAGCATGAATAGTATGCGACTAGCATGTTGCTAGCATGATTTTACCATGATTAACATGTTGCTAGACTGTTTCTAGCATGATTAACATGTCGCTAGCATGTTGTTAACATGTTTCTAGCATGATTAGCATGCGACTAGCATGTCGCTAGCATTTTTCTAGCATGATTAGCATGTTTCTAGCATGACTAGCATGCGACTAGCATTTTGCTAGCATGATTTTAACATGATTAGTATGATGCTAGCATGTTTCTAGCATCATTAGCATTCGACTAGCGTGTTGCTAGCATGTTTCTAACATGATTAGTATGTTACTAGCATGTTGCTAGCATTTTTCTAACATGACTAGCATGCAACTAGCATGTTGCTAGCATGTTTCTAGCATGATTAGCATGTTGCTAGCATGATTTTACCATGATTAACATGTTGCTAGAATGTTTCTAGCATGATTAACATGTTGCTAGCATGTTGTTAACATGTTTCTAGCATGATTAGCATGCGACTGGCATGTTGCTAGCATGATTAGCATGCGACTAGCATATCGCTAGCATTTTTCTAGCATGATTAGCATGTTTCTAGCATGACTAGCATGCGACTAGCATGTTGTTAGCATGATTTTAGCATGATTAGCATGATGCTAGCATGTTTCTAGCATCATTAGCATGCGACTAGCGTGTTGCTAGCATGTTTCTAACATGATTAGTATGTTACTAGCATTTTGTTAGCATTTTTCTAACATGACTAGCATGCAACTAGCATGTTGCTAGCATTTTTCTAGCATGATTAGCATGTTGCTAGCATGTTTCTAGCATGATTAGCATGTTGCTAGCATGTCGATAGCATGTCTCTAGCATGATTAGCATTTGCTAGCATGTTTCTAGCATGACTAACATGTGCCTAGCATGTTGCTAACATGATTTTAGTATGATTAGCATGTTGCTAGCATGATTTTAGCATGATTGACATGTTGTTACCATGTTTCTAGCATGACTAGCATGCGACTAGCATGTTTCTAGCATGTTTCTAGCATGATTAGCATTTTGCTAGCATGACTAGCATTCGACTAGCATGTTTCTAGCATGTTTCTAGCATGATTAGCATTATTAGGACAGATAGATAGATAGACAGATAGATAGATAGATTTACCATAGTTAACCATGATTTACCATAGTTTACCATGATTTACTATAGTATACCATGATTTACCATGTTCAAGTATGATTTACTGATTCTAGCATGATTTAGCATAGTTTACCATGATTTACCACAATTTACCATAGTTTACCATGATTTACTATAGTATACCACGATTTACCATGTTCAAGTGTGATTTATTGATTCTAGCATGTTTTACCATAGTTTACCATGATTTACCATAGTTTACCATTATTTAACATGATTTACCATAGTTTACCACGATTTACCACGATTTACTATAGTATACCATGATTTACCATGTTCAAGTATGATTTACTGATTCTAGCATGATTTACCACGATTTACCATAGTTTACCATGATTTACTATAGTATACCACGATTTACCATGTTCAAGTATGATTTACTGATTCTAGCATGATTTACCATAGTTTACCATGATTTACCATAGTTTACCATGATTTACCACAATTTACCGTAGTTTACCATGATTTACTATAGTATACCACAATTTACCATGTTCAAGTATGATTTATTGATTCTAGCATGATTTACCATAGTTTACCATGATTTACCACGATTTACTATAGTTTACCATTATTTACTATAGTATACCATGATTTACCATGTTCAAGTATGATTTACTGATTCTAGCACAATTTACCATAGTTTATTATGATTTACCATAGTTTACCATGATTTACCATGATTCACCATAGTTTACCATTATTTATTATAGTATACCACGATTTACCATGTTCAAGTATGATTTACTGATTTTAGCATGATTTACCATAGTTTACCATGATTTGCCACGATTTACCGTAGTTTACCATGATTTACTATAGTATACCACGATTTACCATGTTCAAGTATAATTTACTGATTCTAGCATGATTTACCATAGTTTACCATGATTTACCATAGTTTACCATGATTTACCACAATTTACTATAGTTTACCATGGTTTACTAAAGTATACCACGATTTACCATGTTCAAGTATGATTTAATGATTCTAGCATGATTTACCATAGTTTAGCATGATTTACCATGATTTACCATAGTTTACCATGATTTACCATAGTTTACCATGATTTGCCACAATTTACCATAGTTTACCATGATTTACTATAGTATACCACGATTTACCATGTTCAAATATGATTTACTGATTCTAGCATGATTTATCATAGTTTACCATGATTTACCATAGTTTACCATGATTTACCACAATTTACTATAGTTTACCATGATTTACTATAGTATACCACGATTTGCCATGTTCAAGTATAATTTACTAATTCTAGCATGATTTACCATAGTTTAGCATGATTTACCATAGTTTACCATAATTTACCATGATTTACCATAGTTTACCATGATTTACCATAGTTTACCATGATTTGCCACAATTTACCATAGTTTACCATGATTTACTATAGTATACCATGATTTACCATGTTCAAGTATGATTTACTGATTCTAGCATGATTTATCATAGTTTACCATGATTTACCATAGTTTACCACAATTTACCATGATTTTCCATAGTTTACCATGATTTACCATAGTTTACCACAATTTACCATGATTTTCCATAGTTTACCATGATTTACTATAGTATACCATGATTTACCATGTTCAAGTATGATTTACTGATTCTAGCATGATTTAGCATAGTTTACCATGATTTAGCATAGTTTACCATGATTTACCATAGTTTACCATGATTTACCATGATTTACCATAGTTTACCATTATTTACTATAGTATACCATGATTTACCATGTTCAAGTATGATTTATTATGATTCTAGCATGATTTACCATAGTTTACCACAATTTACCATAGTTTACCATGATTTACCATAGTTTACCATTATTTACCATAGCTTACCATGATTTACTATAGTATACCACGATTTACCATGTTCAAGTATGATTTACTGATAGATAGATAGATAGATAGATAGATCAAAGCTTGATTGAGTCTAATGGGATCAAAGACTGCCTCTCACCCACACTGGACCCACACCAATTTGCCTACCGCAGAAATAGGAGCACAGAGGATGCAGTATGCACAGTGCTGCACTCTGCACTCACACACCTGGACCATAACAACACGTATGTTAGGATGTTGTTTGTTGACTTCAGTTCAGCATTTAACACCGTCATTCCCTCCAAGCTGACCACAAAACTTGGAGACCTGGACATTAACACCTCCCTCTGCAACTGGATTATGGACTTTCTGACCAACAGGCCTCAGCATGTTCGGTCAGGCCACACCCACTCCACCACCATCACACTTAACACTGGCGTACCACAGGGCTGTGTGCTGAGCCCATTCCTCTACTCCCTTTACACTCACGACTGCAAGCCTGTGCATGGATCCAACTCCATCATTAAGTTTGCAGACGACACCACGGTGATTGGCCTCATCACAGACAACGATGAGACTGCCTACAGGGAAGAGGTACAGCACCTGGCCACATGGTGCGCTGACAATAACCTGCTCCTTAACACCAGTAAGACCAAGGAGCTCATTGTGGACTTCAGGAAGAAAAAAGGAGGCGCGCATGACCCCATCCACATTAACGGGATGGTTGTTGAACGTGTCTCCAGCTTAAAGTTCCTGGGAACCACCATCTCGGAGGAACTGTCCTGGGCCACAAACACCTCCAGCCTGGTCAAGAAGGCTCACCAGCGCCTTTTCTTCCTCAGGACACTGAAGAAGAACCAGCTGTCTTCAACCATCCTGGTGAACTTTTACCGGTGTGCGATTGAGAGCATCCTGACCAGTTGCATCACAGTCTGGTATGGGAACTGCTCAGTGGCTGACCGCAAGGCACTGCAGAGGGTGGTGAAAACTGCCCAACGCATCACAGGGACACCACTTCCTGCTCTTGAGGACATCCAGAGGAAACGCTGTCTACGTCGAGCTCGCAGCATTCTCAAGGACTCCTCTCACCCTGACCATGGACTGTTTAACCTCCTCCCCTCCGGGAGGCGTTTCAGGAGCCTCCGGACAAGGACCACAAGATTCAGGAACAGCTTTTTCCCTACAGCTGTCTCCTTGCTGAACTCTGCCCTCTGACACCCCTCAACACCCCCCACACCACACATAGACTCCTCCCCCTCTTTAACACTCTGATTTATTTATTTATTCACAACAAGCAAAAAGTAACTTGTTATTACTTGCACTACTGCCTGTTCATCCAGGAACACTGTATAATCCATTTGCACACTGAAATATTTTATTCTATACACTTTACTGTCCATTGCAATACTGTAAATTATGTTCATAGTCCTGCCTATAGTGTACATACACTTTTACATAGCCCATCTGTATAGTATGTTCATAGTACACCTATCTGTATATCGTGCTTATAGTGTTTAATATCTGTAAATTATGTCCATAATACTTACCTGTATAGTTATTGTACATATTATAGACCTTTTATTCTGTACTTACTGCTTATTGCACTTCTGGTTAGATGCTAACTGCATTTTCGTTGCCTTGTACCTACATGTGCAGTGACAATAAAGTTGAATCTAATCTAATCTAATCTAATTTGGAGCTTGGGTCATCTGAACATCCTGTCAATGAAAGTCTATGGGCATTTTTATGATTTTCAATGTTAATTTTTAAGAAAACCGTAACTCAAACCAGTCTGAAAAGATATAGCACACCGAGTCAGAACAGTATGAAGGTCTGACCCGAGTTTGGAGTATGTAGCTTGAACGGTCTAGGAGGAGTAGGTGTCCAAAAATTTTCCGGCCAGAAAAATAAGAAGAAGAAGAAGAAGAAGTTTAAATAGGATTTCAGTAAGTTGGCTTTCTCAATAATAATAATAATAATAATAATAATAATAATAGTGAGTAAATGATTTATATTTTGGGGCTAAAAATTTAAATTTAAATGCAGTGTTTTGCTTTGTCTTGTTAGGTTTTTATTTTATTTTTTTGTGTGTTTTTATTTTTATTTTTTTGTGGTTTAGCTGTTACTCTCCTGAAGTTCCCAGCAGGGAGATTCAGTGCTGTGGTCCCAGCATCCCTCCATTCCATCTGTTCCTCTCCTCTGACCACATGGCGGTCTCATCTGATTGAGAAAAATACAACATCCAGCTCTGTCGTAAAGAAATGGCACACATTGCGTGTGGATAGATGGCCACTTAGCTGCTGAATGGGTGTTAAATCAGTGCTTGAGTGTGCTGACCACAGGAGTTGTGTTTGACCATGCTGGGAATTGATTTTGACGTTGTGTATGCCAGAAGCAATATAGGCCCAAAATAGCATGTAAACTCTTTTATGAAAATGACCAGTCATCAGCATAAGCCAGAGGGCTGTTTCATTGCTCTGGGGCTGCTCTTTCATGGTTCATGAACTACATGGACCTGAGAATGGACCTGATCTCAGATGATTTTGCCTGAATTTTTCTTTAGAAGAAATATAAATAGACACATCTGTGGACATACCAGTAGTAGCACAGAGCTATAAAATGAATAAAATAATGTGGATAGCAGCTCAGATTTGTTTATGAGAAATATATTTCTATAGGCTACTGTAAGTTATATAATATAAGTTCATATTCAGACGTGAGATCATTGGAGGAGGACATCCATATCGTACACTGGAGGAATTCCTTGGTCTCACCCATCAGACCTCCTTCGCAGTGGACTGCCTGTGCTCGTTAATGCACACGGCTCTGAATATTACCACACAAGTGTAATTGTCCAGGAAAGGTCTTTGAGAGAGTGCCGCTGCTAAAATGGAGTGGGTGCTGAGCTCCTGCGGATCAACTTTATGCCTGGGTTTCCATTTGCCCTCTTTCACTCATATCTTCTCCTTGGCTTTTATCGCCATCAGCTCCCTGGAATTTTTTTGTCATGCCTCCTCCTGGTCATCTCTCTCTCTCTCTCTCTCTCTCTCTCTCTCTCTCTCTCTCTCTCTCTCTCTCTATATATATATATATATATATATATATATATATATATATATATATATATATATATATATATATATATATACCTTCATTTTTTATTCATTTTTATCTTACTATCTTCATCTGTGTCTTGTTTACTGAACTCTGTGCTGTGGTTTTATGGTCTAAAGAATTATTCCAAAAGGACAGAGTTTGGGTTGCTTTGAGTCTTTAGAATAATTAACAATGCTCTAGAGGACAAGTATGAAAGCATATCTGGGGGATCAAATCGCCCTCATTAATGATCCCATTTCTGCTTCCACTCTTGTCAGGCCTTTTGAAGCATGTTGTCTCCCTGGCCAAACAATGAACAAAGCTGCAAGCTCTATCCACGGTCATAGAAATAAGGAGCAACTTCTGTTTCTCACTCTCTCTCATACACCCAAACTCATACACCCAAACACACTCTCACTAATTGAACCTGTCAGAAGTACTGATGAAAGTACATCACGCAGAGATGTCCCAATGTTTTAACAACAACAGCCATTAACTGTTCCACTCTTCCCGAAATCTTAATGGTAAAAGAGAAGTGAGACACATGAGGAGGAGAATCATAATTTGCTAGTACAAATGAAGCAAACTCACAGGGGACAATGCGACACATTTTTGATGTGAGCGTCTGCGAAAATGATGACCTTCACACGTTTGATCACATTGTGGAAAATGCTGAATGTTGCTGTTTCACAGCGGTGTTAATCACAATCACTGATTGGTGTTTTTACAGGGGGTTCTGGAATGCATTCAATTCTGCTTAATCCTGTAAATTGTTTCTTAATTGTTGCCCAACACACATTTCTGGGGTATTTAAAATTAATTGCTCAGATTAATGTGATTTATTTATTTGCATGATGTCTGTAGCTGTGCAGGAATTCAAGTATTCAGTGCAATGAGTAAAATACTGAGTGGAGTGGCTGAAGGGATACTTCAACAAATGGTAATCTTTTCTTTATTTTCTCATGTCATCCTGAAACTATATGATTTTCTTGTTTTCAAAGAAAACAAAAGGAGATGCATTATGCCAAGATCAGAGACACTAAAGTGAGACACTAACACTGGCTATTGCATATTTCGCAAACTAATAAGAATATGCAAAAGGGTTTGGAATGACATCAGGTGAAAAATACTATTGTGTGCCATTCCAGTTGTACTTGAGAATGACATTTAAATGACAATTATTTTATTGTATTTGAATGGCATTTGAATTGAGGATAGATCGATAAAATACATTTACTTAATATATAATATATTTGGATATGTTTAATAAAAAAATTATGTCTAGTCTACATTTGCCTACTTAAATTCCTTAAGCACAAAGTTGTAAGATTATTATACTACAGGCTAATGTAATGTGCACTGCCTAATCCTTTTTTATTTCTAATGGGAAATACACCAGGCTATGGAGCCCCGCACGTCACCTGTAGGAGAAAAAAAATCAATCCGTGGCTATGGTTTTGCAATCCGTCCCCTCAGTTTATAAACTGTACTCACAAATTCATAAACTGTTCCCTCAGTTTAACAAACCGTACCCACAAATTCATAATCCGTGTGCACGCTTTCGCAATCCGTTCCCCTCGGATTTGTAAACTGCCACGCATTTGGTGCTCCGCCCCCACTGGCAGATTCATTTCTGTTTATTAAACATTATTTTTAAGAGGTTTTTTTTTTTTTTTTTTGAGTTTCCACCAAAATCAGTATTGTATCTGGTCGGTACTGAAAAGTACATCTTTGTTTTGTTTTTGTTTTTATGCAAAATGCAATACTCGCCGTCTAGTAGAAATGGAGTTTACACTGTCATTCATACACATGCTCACATTCTTTCACACACACGCGCCTGTTAAATGTTATAATATCAGTGTTAATGTTGTGGTTTATTTTTATACTGTCATGCCAGAATAGTTTGTTAAGAACTTAACAAATTTTACAATTATTGTATAATAGTGTTTTTGTATATTTTTAAACAATACATAACATTTATTAAAAGTCAAATTTGATCTCAAAAGTTATATTCAACAAATGTTCAATGTTTATTTATAAACAATTTATAGCTGTTAATGCCATATAATTATGCATTTCTTCTTACATTCATGTTACTTTTTGACTGTTTTCTCTTGTTTTTACCTTTTGATAGTTATTATTTGTTGTATTTTTAAAAGTGATTTTAAAATGAACTAGATTTGTAGGTTTAATGCCTAGCTTAATTTGGGTTCATTTTAGCCTAGCAATGTAGCAATTTTAAACCATAAAAAACAACCCAGCATGCTGGGTTAAACATAATAACCCAACTTGTTGGATTAAAATAACCCAGCGTTGGGTTCGTCCCTTTTTGACCTAGCGCTGGGTTGCCAAAATAACCCAAATTGGGTTGTTTTCAACCCAGCAGTTTTTAGAATGTATGTACATATACATTAATAAATAGGATATTACTATGCTGCACAATTGTTACTCACTACACTACGTTTACTTTGATGACTAATGAATTATGAACCAGGTATAACACAGATATTTAAAATATGCTTTAAATGCATTGGATCCATAAGTAAATACTTAAAATATCATGATCTGTTTCTTTACATCCATTTCCACTTCAACTCAACTTCATACATCAATTTATGACAATAATAAAAACAATTGGAACTGAGTTTAAAATTAGAGTTGCATACACGCTTTAAAAGACTTGTAGGTTCTTCTGTCATCTTTTCTTGATAGACGAAACCCCATTATAATACCCTGAATTTGTAACTGTCCAAAAACAATGCAATATGTTCAGCTAACAAAACAACAACACTTTTTATTTAGGCTCCAGCAAGCACTCGGCTAGCATTAAAATAAAGTGGTGCCTCCCAAAAGTTCAACTGTCTGAGAAATCAAATCTCATTTGGCGCATACTGTAGATCACATGTGTGGATCAGAGATATGAGCTATTCTCTTTGACAAAGCGTCAGGCATGCTATTGAGGAAACAGGCCTGTCATTTATTATTTCTCAACTGAGTTTTAGGCAGCGGTCACAGATCTGGCCTGAGGCTTGCTTTGCAGATCAAGATGGGCTGTGGTGGGCTAAGGAAAATGAGAGAAATTAGCAAAGCATCTTATTAGACCTCTGAAAAATGTTGGGGGCTCATAAATAATCTTGTACCTGCCTCTACAGGTCAACACCCCATTTTACTCTCAAAGGGGGGAACAAGTTGGGCCTACTCTATAGCACGACACAGCGCTGTATTGCTAAATTTGTGCTTTCAGAAGCAAAGAGACAAGGTTTATTTCTGCAACACAGCTGGAATGGAAACATCAAACAAAACTACGAGGAAGGAAGAAGAAGTAGCAATGCCTTTATACCATAAACTTTGAAGACTTCTCTACAAGAGGCTTTCAAAAAGATTCAGCATGTCTGTGTTGTCATACCCTAGCATCATAATAATGCTACTTAAATATTATAAATATTATATATACTAAATATTATTCAAATATCGTTTTTTTTAGGAGAACAGACCTGAACATTGCCAGGTCGAGGTTCCTCATAGTGAGAATTCGTGGTAGCGGAGTATGTCACTACAAACACACACACACACACACACACACACACACAATATATATATATATATATATATATATATATATATATATATATATATATATATATATATATATATATATATATATATAGTGTTCATGTAGCTCAATTGGTAGAGCAATGAGCTCTTTATATTATATAGTTATAATATATAAAGCTAATTCATTAGTAATTAGTAATATTTTTTTTTAGTATATAATGAT
Source organism: Carassius auratus (assembly GCF_003368295.1). Lineage (NCBI taxonomy): Eukaryota > Metazoa > Chordata > Actinopteri > Cypriniformes > Cyprinidae > Carassius > Carassius auratus. The sequence goes on along the minus strand of NC_039243.1, from coordinate 20,855,773 downwards.
TGATGTGAATAATCTAGAATATCTATAAATTGTTTAATAAATTCAAGTATTTTCATTGTTAGTTCATGTTAACTAATGTAGTTAACACACTTTCTGATCCCTTTTGTTATTTATTTTTGTTTTATTGTCCCAGTACTCAAGAAGAACTGTGCTGTATCTTCATATTTCCAGAGTCTGTTGTCATATTATCTCTATTATCTAAAAAACTGCAGCTGGACACAATACATTTAAAAGTACATTTTATAAAGTCCAAAAGCCCTAAGTTTTTGTTAAGCGTGACTCGTAACATTCACATAATATTTGAAATCCAATAAATGTGTTTGTCTTACGTGATTGTTTTCCACTGATGGGATGGAATTAAATTCCCTCACTGATTGAATTGTTCACAGTTTCCTCCTAATTAGTCTGCTAATTGCCCCCTTTCTCCAAAATTCATCTGTGCATTTGATGGGTATTGCACACAAATTAGTACTTGTAGGTCCAATTGAATGGGTCTCATCTGTTAGAATAATGGAACATAAAGCTATGTGATAATTACAAAAATACAGGCATATAATTTAACACTATGACCAACATTTGTGTCATAGTGTAGAAACAGAAATGTGTTTTTTTTTTTTTTTTTTTCTGTAAACATACTCTATCTTTCCTCACCTTCCAGATCTTCATGTTGCATGAAACATAGAATGAGAGCCTCAGTCTCTCCACAGCATTCATCAGTGCCATCTACAGAAACATTTTAAAAGGTCAAAGCCATTTCTAGCTGATCTTTACTACTAAAATATAAAATAAACATTTCTTACAATATACATGAGTTCATATCTGTGTTTATTCCCGTTTCTGTTCAATAAACTTTTGATTGTCTATCTAGGGTTATTCTTGGATCGGATAAATATATTTATTTTCATGACCTTAGCCAGTACTTGTTTCTTTTACGCTACAGAAGCTACAAACACTAAAGGGATGTTTCTATCCGTCCATGCCTCTATTAATTTGTCCTTACCTCCATATATCTGTCAATCCATTCACCCAACCATTCCATCCATCCATCCTTTCATCCTTCTGTTTATCTGCATGTTCAGTAAAATGATGCAAACCAACTACACATTATGAATAATTCTGGCTTTCACAGATAATAATTTATATAAATAAGAGTTAATATTTATTTATAGTTTTTAAATAAACACTGTATATTTAATAGTTTTTAATAAATAAATAAAACATAATGGCATCACTTTATAATAACTTTCATTAACCCTGATGACATTTTTTATATGCCTTCTTTTTTTTTTTTTTTCGCTATACATTTATTCAGTTTTTTTTGTTGATCTTTTTTAAATCTTAACTGCACAATAACTCAACTAGGCCATAAATAACAAGGTTTGTGAAATTATGGAAAAAATAAAATAAATATTAATAATAATAATAATAATTTCACTTAAATGATGACCTAAATTAAATATAAAAGGTTTCTAGATATTGGCCCATGTGTGTGTTTGTGTGTAAGCATGTATGTGTATGTGTGTATGAGTGAACACGCTTGTTCCATGCTGCATTTGTGCTCTAGTAACAGTCCTTCATTTATGAGTGGAAATTTTCAGTATATGCCAAATTAGTTGATTATATATGCCAATTTCTATAAAAATGCACTCTATTGCAGTCACATACACATTTGTGTTTATGTGCATGAGATAGAATGTTTGTTGCAATTAGCAATTGTGCTCTAGATCCAGGCCTTTATAAAAATGTAAAACACTTCATATTTATACTGGGTTTACTTCACAAAAAAAAAAAAAAAAACACTTCCACATTTTCAATGTGGGAACCAAAAACCCCAAAGACCTTAAATGTTTTTTTTTGTTTGTTTGTTTTTTTTTTTTTTTTTTTTTTTACACACCTTTAGAACAATCAAATCAAGTTGTGTCTGTGTGTTTAGATAGATTATTTATGAAATGTCACATAGTCTCATGCCCCTAAAATGAAGGGAACACTTGATGGAATGATGGAATCTCTCAGCTTGTGTTAATGCACAACACTTCAGTTACCATTAAGGTGTGATACAGGTAAGGTTAGGGACAGGTTTGGTGATATGCATAGGTTTAATTTAACAGGGGTCAATAGTATACTAATGTGAGTGTTGAGGCGATACAAAAAGAAAAAAAAATCCACCAAAATCTGTTATGTCTTTAGCAAGCATTTAGCTAAACTCATCCAGCCACCCTTTACACGAACCTTGTTACAGCATCTACAATCCAAATGCCCATAAAGACATTAGATAATGAAAATCATCAAAAACATGAACAAATTATTAATAAATAATTAATAAAGATGTGTGAATAGGGTAAATTAAGATCTTTCAGAACACTTTTTTTTTTCATTGAGATGACTGCTCATAAAGGTATTAATGATTAGTAAACATTTATAAGCATTTACAAACGATGATTTTTTGATGTGTAAACAGAGATATATACAAAAACAAAGACCAACAAATGAAGATCATATGAAATCATATGATATTAAGATCATATGAAGATCATATGAAATGAAGATCATATGAAATGAAGATCATATGAAAGTTTGCTGACATTTGTTAGCATTTCAATTGACATTAAATAAGGTAATGTTTAGTACTGTAAGTTCATTAGTAAATATTAACAAGAACACTATCTCATATTTCTAGCTATGTGAATATATATTAACCAATGATGTGTTAAACATTATATATTATTTGTTAATGATTTATAAATTATAAAAGTTATTATAAAGTTTTACCAACATGACATTTTTGATCATGTAAAATATTCCTTAAAACATAAAAAAAAAAAAAAAAAAAAAAAAAAATACATGTTCTAATTCACCTCTTTGTGAACTTAATTAATGAATTAATTATTTAATTCCTTACATTTATATAGCGCTTTTCTAAGCACTCAAAGCACTTAAAATATCAGGGGGGTATCTCCTCATCCACCACCAGTGTGCAGCATCCACCTGGATGATCCGACAGCAGCCATATTGTGCCAGTACGCCCACAACACACACCAGTTTATTGGCAGAGAGGAGACAGAGTGATAAAGCCAATCAGAAGATATGTGGGTTGTTAGGAGGCCATGATGGTCAGACACCAATGGGCGAATTTGGCTAGGATGCCGAGGTCATACCTCTACTCTTTTCGAAAGACATTCTGGGATTTTTAATGACCACAGAGAGTCAGGACCTCGGTTTAACGTCTCATTCAAAGGACGGATACTATTTTTATGGTTCTATTAAAATATTATGTTGTGGACGGTATCTGTAAGAGATAATAACACAATAAAAAATGGCTTATTAACAGAAAATAAAAAAAGTTCACTCAAACATCACAATTTCTGACACTTTATGTCAGGATAGCATGTTAATGCAACAGGAATGAATATGCAAATGAGATTTGTGAACATGCAAATTAGATTTGCAGTATGTTTCAATTATAATCTCCTTGGATAGAAAGAAAATCATGGGTGTCTGAAACAATACAAGGATTAACATAAACACACCCGGTACCGGGTCCAAAACTACGTACAAAATATCCCTGCTTCATTTGCAAAGCCTTCCATAACATGCCAGAATTTTCATTTTTGAGTGAATTAGGCCTATTCCTTTAAAATTTGAAATTATTTTATTATTATTTATTTTTTTCAATGAAGTAAGTGCTGACCTGCTGGCATGTAGAATATTCATTTGATAGACAAGTCACCAAAAATAGAGTGCTTTCATAGATCTGCAAACCAAACGAACACTCCAAATCCCTGTAATGTAATAAATTATATTTCTAACCACCTTTGAGAAGTTATCTAATAAGTAAATGCAGACTGTGATTGTGTCCTTTTCCCACTTCTAAATCCAATTTGCTTCTTTTGCTTCACACTATCTCAGACTTTTCGAGATAAACCCCATTCCTTGTGCAGAACAAACAAAGCCACACACCCTACTGAAAAGGCCATCTCTTTAAGTTTTTCCATCCTCCAAACAATTAATATGTGATATGGGGGAGGAGCAGTGTTATTCATCTCCAGAGGAAACTGCTCTAAGTATGCAATCTTTAGGAGCTTTGTGAAAGATTACATATCGCTGCTTTCATAAAGGCGCCATTACTTTCTGGAGAATAATGGGACCCGCTAATTTGGCGCTTTGACCTTAAGCTGTTCATCATAGAGTGCAGAGATGAGATGACTGAGATGACAAGAGAGAGAGCACATTATCATTTGGCCATAGGGACTGGGAGGCTAATGCTGACATAACACACGTAAGAACAGATAACAGTATTCTCTGAAGACTAGGGCTCCACACCAGTGCTTAGTGGCTAAAGGACCACTGTCATTTTCCAGACACAATACCAGAAAGTGAAGTACAAAGATGATGGCCTGGATAGTACAGAGAATATGATATGATCCGTACCTACTGGCTAAAAAAATTAATAGCACAGCAGGAATGCTGATCAGCTCAGATGAATTAAATCCAGGCATTTCTGGATAACACAAGATAGGACACTGCCAACATGCAGTGGATCTGAACCAAAACTAACTAAAATAATTATAACTATGATAATCTTGCTTTCAGCCACAAATCAACCCTACACTTATTCATTTTCAGTTAGACTTGCCTATTTCCAGTGGCCCTAAAATAATGCAATTTTGGCTGGTTCAGTTTGCTGACCATCTGAAACGACCATCTAATTCACCAGTATGAGGCATGTTTTGAGCTTTTACATGCTGGTTTCGGCTCATCACCCAGAATTTTCAAGCTGGTCAAGCTGGTCCTGGAACAAAATCTACAACAACATCATATAGCCCATCTAAAATGAACAAAGAGCATCGTCTTAAAATTCACACTAGTCCAAACTGTATGTAGAAACAATTTTCACTCATAAATTTGTAGCAAATTTCACAAATAATTACAAAGAAATAGAAAATTAATTACTTGATGTTAATGATATTAATTATAAAATTCTAATAAGAATAACAACGAGTATTACTAAATATCAAATATTTTCATTACTTAAAATAATTTTCTACGGTGCCCCTAAGATGACACGGTCGGTACATTAGTTTTGTTGTGGAACAACATATTAACTCATGGGAATGTGATATCATGATATTACGTCATGGCCACAAGATCATCCCTATGCCGTTGCCTGAAGATGTTATTTTAAGGGAACAACATCTATTTCTCATGTTGTGTTTTCATTTACAAATGAAACTGTCATGATTCTGCCTTCATGTCCTGACTTTTCTCTAGTCTTGAGGCAGGATCATGACAGACCCGTGTTTTGTGTCCAAGCACATGGCCTTGTCTTTGGGCCATGTGCTTGTGTTGTCTCGTTCCCTTGCCCCGCCCCCCTTGTTATCCTAGATTTGTCGTGATTGCCTTACCTGTGCCACCTGTTGTGTCTTGATTAGTTCTCCTATTTAGATACCCTAGTGTGCTCTGTCTTTTGTCGGTTCATTGTGATTGTTTCCACATTGTGATATGCGTTTCTACATGTTCCTGTGAAATATTGTTACTCGGTGTTGCTCTTGGAAGAAGACGTTGTGAGACCTGTTATTGTTTATTTGTAGTAAGTGTTCTTGTGTTTCGAGTCTTTGTTTATCGTGTCTACCAGTCTTGTTAAGTTATTTAGTATCTGCCCTAGTCATTGTTTTCCCCCTCGTGGGTTTTGTTTTCCCCTTTTTGTGTAAATAAATCCTGTGTTTAGTACATCCTGTCTGCACTTGAGTTCCTCATTACCCGTCCACATAACAGAAACTACATGAATCATTAATTCTTCAACGAAACACAATAGTATTGATAATTATGGTATATTAATTAGCCAAAATAAAATCAAATATGTGTTAAATTTAAACTGCATTACATCTAAAAGTATAATCAAAGCTTTCTTGTCAAGCATTTACAGTAGGCTATTATTTACAAAAGTATTCAGTATGTGAAGTAAAGAGATCAAAATTAAAAAATATATATATAAACAAATATAAAAATATAACCAATAATCATAATAGATTAATATACAAATATAATGGGGAAAAGGCAATCAGTTAATGCACTTACAAGATGTAAAAACTGTTTTTATATTATTCACTGTATGTATGTATCATGATAAACTTAATTTTTTTATGTTGATGATCGCATGTACAGTAATACAGCCGGTAGTCAAAGCCTATGAATAATATAATAATATAATCATTTATATAATAAATAATGTAATCATTTATAAATAATATAATAATTTCTTGATTCAAAATAAAATATTAATGACTAAATCTCTGATAATCCCAGGGCTGCTGTTGTCACACTGGTTTGTTTACGCATTAAACTCTTGGCCACGAGAAAAACATGTCGTTCCCTCAACATAAGAAGTCATGGCCACGGGAAATGGATGTCGTTCCCTCAACATAACATCTCAAAGCCATGACATAAGGATGTTGTTACCTCAAAAAAATGGCCACGACATATTATCAAATTCTCACAAGTTATTATATCATGGCCACGACAAAACTAAGTGAATGTTTTTTTTTTTTTTTTTTTTTTTTTTTTTTTATGTATGCATTATGTATCTGCATCACTGTTTCCAAGCAATAATAAATCAATATAAATAAATTAATTAATTCTATTTTAACATAAAATAATTAAATATCTCAGCATCTTTAAAACAAAATAGATTTATCAGCAAAACTGTATAAAATATTAAGACGTGTTGTTTAAGTCTCTTTTTAAGTCTCTAGTTTTTAGAAATCGCTAGTAAATTTCACAAAGAATTACAAATAAATGGAAAGTAGAGCATTTACATGAACGTGAAATTTTGAGGCAGAAATTCTGAAATTGTATTTCCTTTTTTTTTAAATAAAGTTAAATATAAAATGTACAAAATTAAATGATAACAATTTTCATTTGCATTTTTTATGTACCTGTAAGATTATTAGAATGAAATGATTATTCTTGACTTTATTATCATAATGTAATGAGTTTATTATCAACATTTTATTTATTTACTTATTTTTCTTGAAACACAACTACTGTTTCTCGTAATTTAATAAGATTTTTACTATCTCATGCAGTGGAAGTATTTATTTATTTATTTATTTATTTATTTATTATCGTAGTTATTTTAAATAAGAGGGAAAAAAGAGACAAATACTCTTTACCAATAAACCCCATACGATTACTTTACCTTGGATATAAATCTCAATAAATCTCAAATGCTCCTAATGGACCCTAAATGATCATTCCTGAATCTTGGACCTTCAGAGACTCTGTAACACCACATGCAGTCCTGGACATCATTAAGAGTCCTCTAGTGGGAGCTGTGATAAATCCCACCCATTCAAAGAGTCATTTAAAACTAGCCTTGTTGTACATTGTTCTGATTTACCCATCCAGCTCCAATCCCAACAACGGTTGACTGATCTAATCTACGTGACCTGCAGCAGACAGGAATTGATAGGTGCTCCTAGTGAGTAATGTGTTTTGGTCTTCATGGACCACTCTTCCAAAGAGCTCTACATGAACTAGTAGTGAGGATTGTAATCTCACAGATCAAATCCACCCAGATTTCCGCCGCTATAGAAAAGTAATAGAGCTTTGCTTAACAGCTTCAGAGGAGAGCTCTTCCATCACGGCGAAATCTCAGCTTAATGATTTAACTGTGCTGTAGTGAAGTTATCAGATTCTCTCACTGTATGTCAAACTCTTGCCCTTTGCCCTGTGCTGCATGTCAGGTTTATTCAGCACTCATTGATGTATTACACTGTTTGTTTTCTCTACCATTCAAACGTTTGGGGTTGGTATTTTGTTATGTTTTTGAAAGAAGGTGGTCATATTTATTTAATTAAAAATACAGTAAAAACCAAAATTATTGTGAAATATTTTTAAAACAAAAAAAGGTTCAAATGTAATTTATTAATGTGATGCAAAGCTGAATTTTCAGCATCATTAATCCTGTTTTCAGTGTCACATGATCCTTCAGAAATTTGTGCCTAGATTTGCCAAGATATAAAAGTTTTTAATAAATTTCAATACATCGGTAATATAATTCTGTGTTATAAATTGGTACTGAGAATGCTATAAAAGACAGCATCTCATCAGACACAGCACACATACAGTACACTGCAGCTGTTCTGAGCAGTCACACAGTACTTACTATCCTAGCCTCATCCATCTAATCATTATAGTCGCGCCATTATCCTCCTTTCCTTGTCATTTAAGGCCTCCCTCGTTCTTCTGTCTATCCCCATCTTTTTTCCCTCTCTCATTCTCCATCCTGATTAATATAAGCGCCGGTGTGCGCAGCAGGCTGCCCTGCTCATTTGGTTCCCCCTGATCAGCTCAGAATATGAATAAGTTTCCACTCTGAATCAAACAGTCCCTCACCTGCCTCATCAGCATTTTCACCTGCAAGAGCTTAAATGGATAGTTCAGATAAATGAAAGTTCTCTAATCGTTTACCAACCCTCATGTTGCTGCAAACCTACTGGGCAGTAACTGATTACATGTAATCTGAATCATATATAAAGATATTATGCACACAGTTAATTCTTCATAATTTTGGTTGATTCTACCTAATCCCCCTTTAAATTGTCAATTATGAAAAAGCCTACTGAAAACATACTTGTGAAATTGAGAATTACTGAAAACATATTTGTGAAATTGAGAATTTAAGAGAGATTTGTTGTTTTATTAATTTAAAAACACATTCACATGCTCAAACTTCCACTGTGAGACACCAATGTGTCCCTGAGCAAGACACTTAACCACTAGTTGCTCCAGAGGCGTGCGACCTCTGACATATATAGCAATTGTAAGTCGCTTTGGATAAAAGCATCAGATAAATGTATACAACATGATCTTATTCAAATCTATATTTGTATAAATATTTATTTATTTTCTAAATATGCAAAACTTGATGTTTCTAAAGTTCAAAAGCAACTACAAACAAAACTGGAGTTTACATGTAAGGCATGTTGCTGCTTCAGTTTCTGTGCACTTGCTGAACATTCCCATTGTGCCCTTGAGCAAGGCACTTTACCTCCATCTGCACCTCAGCTATAGTTGTTGTGATATTTTGTTTTGTCTGTGTGTCAAACAGAGTTGTGGGCAAAGGAAATAAATTCAAGGTTTTCATACCAGCAGTGCTCAGCTGGTAAAATAAAGAGTTAATGTTCGAAAAATAAAAGTCTTAGGTTTACCAGCAATCATTATTAGTGGCATAACACAATCTCTCCATGCAGTCAGGAGAACATGTTTCTTTTATGAAGAGAATAATGTTCAATTTTAATGTTATGGTTTGTTTGAAAAAATCAAGTTTATAAATCTTATTTTTAATTATTACAATGACTTGCTCTATCTATTAAACTCTTCATATGGCGTCACTTAGGTTACATTTAAAGCATATAATGTTAACTAACAGTTATAGGTAAACCAGCCTTTCAGTATGCACTCTATAATAACCTTGTACGTGGAGAATTGCTCCAGGACCTTTAAATGAAGGTGATTATTTGCACATATACTGTAACATCAGTAGTAGCTGTGTCTCTTGAACATTTATGGGCCGTGAGGTTGTAGGTAAAGCTTTGACTGTGGCAGAAGATTAGCTGGCTCTGTGCCACAGCTTCACTTACAATATTAGTTTATACACACAGGAGATCTAATGCCCTTCCTCCTGAAATTTCTACACGGTTCAAACTGGCTACTGTTAGAATACTTCACTGATTGATTGAATTTCAGAATAAAATGTAATTTAAGAACAGTTATTGGAGAGTTACTGCAGGTGAAAAAGTCTTATTTTTTCCACTATTTAATCAAAATAAACATACATCTGTTCATTCATTCATTAAATATTTATATTCATTCTTTTATTTTAATAAAATATGTATTATTGTTATTATTATTATTATTATTATTATTATCATCATCATCATTTTAAAAATTTGAAAATGAAGTGTAATTAATGTACCTCAAACTTTTTCACCATTCTGATGGTTAACTTTCAGGCCATTTCAAGTATTTATATAAAATTTGTGCTCGTGCATGTTTATTGTCCTTGATGGCCCATTAAACTCTAAGAAAGAAAGAAAGAAAGAAAGAAAGAAAGAAAGAAAGAAAGAAAGAAAGAAAGAAAGAAAGAAAGAAAAAGTCTATCTGAAAAATATAAAATTAGAACGTATGAGCACTGAACCTAAGCAATGCTAACTGTCTAACCTGCAAATATGATGTAAACATTTTTATCGTTGTTTAATCTATAGATGTTTTTTTTGAGAATTTGGCAGTTGAAGCTACAAAATAGCATTTAAAAACATTAACACATTTTGAATGGTGAAACAGGACTGCTTTGTACATTTCACCAGCAATGTGCTTAACATCACTGCACATAGAAGGCACATGCCTGAATTCTTAGTAAATCTGTATGGGTCTTTCAGTAAGTCTACACATTTAACAAGAGTTCCGCTCACTGGCCAAAATCAATACTTCATTTATCTGTAAATTGATTCCACCAACACGATCGCCTAGCTGACCTTGCTGAAGTTCATTTTTGTCACATCACCCATCAAAGAGCTTCGCCCAAATGATCAACCATCTCTTAGAGGTTCTCTGCTGCTTTTAGGTTAGTGATGTGTATGATTATTTATTTTATTTCCCAAATCTTTGTACATCTTGCATTTGATTGTTACCTATGATGCTCTTTTGATTCTACAATAACTATTATATACACACTACCACTTGAAAGACATCTCTGTACAACAGTTAGCAGAAGCTAGAGAGCTATGCAGAGAACTTTCTGGACACACAAGCCTCCGTTACTAGGTTTAAAATGACATTTGGGAATTAGCAATGGAGGTGTTGGACGAGATGCCTAAAATAATTAGTCGTACATGCAAGAGCATTTTAATGACAAAAACTTGATGAATGTCTTGAAATATATTATCTGAACAAAAGTAATTAGGTGTGGTAACCACATTATTAGTGGAATAATTGACTTCAGTCCAATGAATTATTAGAAACACCGCTTCGCATTGTGGCCACATCACCACCTCAGGTGTGCATTATTTTTTAATAATTCAATGGCCCCTCATCAGTTATTCCATTAATATACTATGGGTGCTTTTGAATGCTTGAATTACATATCCGTATCACTTTGCCAAATGATTTCAGTTCAGCAAAAAAATCAGCAAAAGATCCAAAACCCAATGCAACAACTGCTGTGTGAAGGGGCTCTGATCACCTTGTTGGGGGTTATTCTGCGATAACAACAGCTGGACGTACATTATCCCGCTTATTTCAAGGCTACTTGCCAAATAAGTAAATAATTGTGAAGACAGCAGTTGTGAGCAAAGTACTGATGCTTGCCTACAATACGACCACTGGCGTGGCACCAGTGGTCACTAGTTCAAACTTATGCGCCCTCCAGAAGCTTACGTTTTGCAAGTGAACGGTGTTTGTGGTGCCATTCTAAAGAGGTTCCAAATCACTCTCATGGACCTTTTCTTGGATTGTGCAGATCTGGTGAAATGACCTCTTTATTCATTGAATCTTTATTCGTTTTCAAAAAAACATCAAAAGACTCTAAATAAATCTTTTTCGCCAGCACTTGAACAACTAATACTAGCAATTAGCTATTCTATTCTATTCTATTCTATTCTATTCTATTCTATTCTATTCTTGAAAAAAAAAAGTTCAAGCTCCTGTTCTGTGCTAGACTAACTGAAACTTGTCATGGCACTTGTATAGTGTTGTTCTCTTATTGGTCTGATTGCTTCTACTGTTTTCATTTATAAGTCGCTTTGGATAAAAGTGTCTCCTAAAAGATTAAATGTAGATGTAAGTTCAAACTAGATAGACATTTAAGAAAAATGGTACAGTCATACCACTTATTACACAACATTTCACCAGACAAATAATCATGATGATAAAAGATAAACGAGAAAGCGAGTCCGCGATACCAGGATGACATAATGAAATAACTGTACACATAATATTGCATCAAGTTTTCATATTTTATTAGCTAATCAAGTGCGAAGCTTCCACAAATTAAAACTGTTGTTGTTGTTTGTTGTTCTGAAAAAGCATGACTCTTGTTTATGAGATATAACTCTGTCATAGGCATATGTTAGGCTATAAAACAAAACTCATTAAATAGCTATTTTTATGTTGTTGTTGTTTTTTAACCATTTTGATGACATTTTTTTATGATACTTTTGACCAACTAATATATATACATACATATATATATATATATATATATATATATATATATATATATATATATATATATATATATATATATATATATATATATATATATATATATATTTGGCGTGGCGATATATTTGTTTTTTTTTTAGCGGTGACAACATCCTTTTGTTACCTCAACGAGAAATTAATGTACAGTAGTTCCCAGTAGTTCCCTCAACATATCATCTTGAGGGAACTACTGTACATTCATTTCTCGTGGCCACGACTTCTTATGTTGAGGACACTAATTTTTTTTTCTCGTGGCCAAGAGTTTAAAGCATAAACAAACCTGTGTGACCATAGCAACCCTGGGATTATCAGAGATGGATTCATTCATACTTTATTTGGAATTTAAAAAAAAAAAAAAAATATATATATATATATATATATATATATATATATATATATATATATATATATATATATATTATATTATTTATTTTAGAAATTAATACATTATTAAATTATTATATTAACCATATCTTGGGTATCAGACAATATTATGTGCAATAGTTTTCATTCAAATTTAGCATTCATAAACATTACATAAAGTCCGTACCGCGCTCCCTACACGCAGAGTAAGCAACCATCCCAGTTGCACAAAAAAAAAAGCATGCGCCATTCCCCCATCCACGCTCGCGACCGCTCCCACCTCATGTATGCGGCTTAATGCTCATAATTGATGGATTATGAGAAAGAAAGACTTAAAAGCAACTGTAATGTTTTTCATTTAGGTGTCAACTACAATGCACACCTTTTACATGTTTTATATTTATTAAAATAAATTGTAAATCATTTAGGTGAAAATGAGGTCCGTGCATCACTCTCAGGCACTTTTTCTTTTTTTTTTTCTTTTTTTCTTTTGCTGTTGACGCTAATAACATGTTTTAATGTCTGAAATAATTTTACCACCACCAACACATCTAATATTCTCTCTGACTTTCCAGGTTCCCTTATGAAAATTAGCCATGGTTTTAACAATTACTCCAAAAATTGTCGTTCCTGTAGACATGGTGACTGCAAATTAACCATGGTTTTGTTACTTCAAATAATAATTTACAAAGAAGTTTTAATATACTGTAATATTTTGTTGTTGTTGTTGCTATAAGAACAGATACTTGTTTAGGTTATTGGCCAAAAATGTAATTCAAATTTTCAAGTAAACTTTCATTTTTGGCCATCTTTTTATTATAGATGACACAACCTTTATAATTTTCTCAAAAAAAAAAAAAACGTGGATATCACAACCCTTACAAAAATAAACCACGGTTGTATCATAGTAAAACTACTTAATTTTATTTTTCAAGTTTTAAGAATGCTTGAGACTGTAAAATAAATTTGAGTCATAATAAAGTTTAAAAGTTATAAAAGCCATAAGTAAATGTTGAGAGCTACATTTGTAATTTGTAAATAATACAATTTATTATTTTATTTACTTTTTTATTTTATGAAAGTTCTATTTTCACCCCTATAGTTGGTGAACTATATTGTGTTTTTTTTATCATAATATCTGAGGAAGTGGGACACAGCAATCCTGCTTAGGGCATCCAATTTGGCCAGCAGCAGCCCTGCATAAAGTCAGAGACAATTTATAAGAGGCATGCCACTTCCAGAAATCCTCCATACACCATATAAGGAAAACCCGTAACGGCAAAGATGGTGGTTGTATGCACATGTCCAGCCCCTCCCGATGGAAAGCCAATTATCTGCTTTTTACAGTCAAGCCAGGAAACATTTAAGCCTATCTTCTGGTTCCACTGACGTATACTCACAGTTGAGGAACCCTTGCGCATGCGTAGTAAAAGTATAACCTGTGGGGAAAAGGCGTTTTAAACCTTATTTTGGGGCAAAGTCATAAAATTGTTTCAGCGATTTTTATCATATTTTACTGCTGTTTCTATACATGCAGTTTATATGTCCCGGTGACCAATGAAAGTGCAGTTCTGATTCTCTGCCCATTCATTTAGATAAGAGCCTGGTTTTGTTAGTCTGAAATAGCTGCCCGGAGGCGTTGCCAAAATGGCGGCCGAGTGGCACGACTTGCCTAAAAGGACTTTGATAAAGTGCATAATATAAAACAGCCCTACAAGAAAACATTTTATCGAACCTAAAATCTTGTAAATCCATTGACTGATAGATTTTTTTCTTGAACTGGCATTTTTTTTCTTCTTAATATTATTATTATTATTATTATTATTATTATTATTATTATTATTATTATTATTATTATTATTATTTATTTTTTATTATTATTATTGTTATTAGTCCATTATTATTTGTTATATGTTTTATATTTGTTTATATTATTAGCATCTCCCCTTCATTTTGATCTGTTTAATTCATCTTCTGAATACTTTTGTAAATGATAGCCTACTGCAAATGTTTGACATGCTAAAAAGCTTTATGCTGATTGATTTTTATTTTTTATTTTATGGAATACAGTATAAATATAACATATTTAATTTTATTTAGGATAATTATTGGATAATAATTATAAATACTATAGTATTTTGTTGAGGAATTAGTCATTGACGTAGTTTTATTTGTAAATGAAAAGACAACATGTTCATTTATCATCACACATGGGCATATAAAATCATAAAGTCAAAACTTGAATGGCATAAATGTCAGGCGTTTCTTTACAAAATGTATGGTAGGCTAGAAAATACTAGCATTATAACTAGGTAAATCGATATACAAATTAAAAGAGGAAATAAGAATAAAAATATTTAAATAAGCATTATTTAAATTATTAAATTAAATGATATTTTTGATAATCACGGTTTCTATGGTATATGGATTG
The DNA here is from genome assembly GCF_003368295.1 of Carassius auratus. Classification (NCBI taxonomy): domain Eukaryota; kingdom Metazoa; phylum Chordata; class Actinopteri; order Cypriniformes; family Cyprinidae; genus Carassius; species Carassius auratus. The sequence goes on along the minus strand of NC_039243.1, from coordinate 20,840,718 downwards.
CGAGTTTTTATTATGCAATTCTGAGAAATATAGTCAGAATTGCGAGATGAAAATTCGCTATTGCAAGAAGAAAAAAAATCAGAATTGTGAAATAAAAACTCAGTAGCGGAAACTGGCTTCCATTCTTTATTTCTCTACTGTTTGACTTATGCAAAAGACAATAGCACAGCTGATGGATGAATAAATGTTTTGAATTGGAGTTTTCTGGGTATTCTATTACACTACAACTATGTCTCATTGCCATACAGGACCTCACAGGAAGCTCATATGTGAGGGGAATTTAGTTTGTATCTCCTTGACATGGCTGACAACATCTGTTTGTGAGCATTAGTCCACAACCAAGTGTTAATTATGCCTGCCAGAACACATTGCAGCTGTGGCAAAGGTCTTCGGCAAGTTAACTTTAGCCTCCATTTTGGTCGCTTGGGGGATAAACAAGAGATGAACCAGCAAGAAGGGCACTGTGGTGTGCTTCATCTCTTGAAATATGTCTCTCTTTTACGCATTGTGCAAATTGCTGTCATGTTGCAATGTATAATGTCTGTCCTTGGCTCATAGAGCTAATGCTCTGATGGCAATTCTTTTAATCATAAACTGTACTGATTTTTGATGTAGAAGGAAGCTCTTGATGTAAAAGCAGTGCAAACTGGCCGTCAGTTGTGTTTGTGTTCAGTTGAGAGGCATGGCTTAATCTCGTTCAGCCCGATTGTGCGTGTCAGTTAACTGGATGGCTTTGATGTGGGTGTTAATATTCTGTATTGTCCAAACATCATTCATTCAGACCACAATGGTGCATCCACTGTGCAATTTTCCACAGTCTTCCTCTCTCTTTCTGGGAGGATGGAACTGAATTAAAAGATAATTCTGATTATATTGGGCATATATCATATTTGTTTGAACTTTGTGGTCGGTATTGCAGTAAAAACTAAGATTTTTTATTAGTGGAATAGTTTGCCCAATATTTACTCACCCTCAGGCTATCTAAGATTTAGATGAATTTGTTTGTTCATGGGAACAGATTTGGATAAATTTACGTCACATCACTTGTCATTACCAATGTATCCTCTGCAGTGAATGGGTGCCCTCAGAATGAGAATCCAAACAGCTGATAAAAACATCACGATAATCCACAAGTAATTCACATGTCCATCAAATCTTGTGAAGAGAAAAGCTGCAAGTTTGTAAGTAATGAATCCATCATTAGGGCGATTTAACTTATTTCTGTCCAAAACACGACTTCATAATCCAATACAGTGTTTCCAGTGAAGTCCATGCCCTGTTGTCCTCTAAATTACACCAACGCATTTGCTTAGAACTGTTTTGTTTTGATCTTTGCATATTTATTTACTGATTCAGATGAGACAACCTTATTTTTTTTATTTTATTTATTTATTTTTTATTTTTTTACAAGAGAAATAAATATTTGGACATAACAGATCAAATTAGGGCTGGGTTTTGACACAAATTTCACATTTTGATTTGATTATCCTTCACAACCTTGCAATTCGATTTCATTCCGATTTCCATTCGATATCAATTGTATTATTGGTCATTCCAATTTATGGCTCTTCATACATGGGTTGATCCTCAGTCTAAAGTTTCAGTTAAACAACATAGGCTCCAGGATATTCTATTTACTGGCACAGGTAATAAAAAATTATAAATATAAATTTGGCCCGGTTGTGGCCAATTACAGTATATTAGGATCTGGAAAAGATCTGACGGGAGGACGTTCCACCCTTATGTCACAGCATGATAACCAAGGACTCTGCTCACTTCAAGAATTAAGAACTAAGTTTTGTTTACCAATTTGATGTATTAATCAACTGGGAGAGGGTGTGGTCTAATCTAATTGTAACATCTAAAAACTTGGCACATCACCTTATCCATTTCAAAGTCATCCATAGAGCATACATAACTCCTTACAATTGGTTTAAAATTAAACTGCAATTGACCGTAACACTGTGTCATCAGGTTCTGTAGAATTGTTGTCAACCTATGGACTCGTGAATTCTGTTTTGTCCTTTTTTACTTCAAATTGATCACATGTCTAAGCCTCCTTAATATAGTAAACTGTGAATGTACAACAGCACAAATTAACAAGTCTAAACCCAGAACCATTGATGCATGCCAATGTTTTTCTTCTGACATTTTGGACTATATAAAGGAACGACCATACGGTTTTATCCATCTTTTTCTCTCTCTTTCAGATTGTAAATTGATTATGCGTCTGTTTCTCCCCTGATTTTGTGTTTGAATGGATGTTATTTTGTTCATTTAAAGACAATAAAAAGTTGATCAAAAAAAAAAAAAAAAAAAAAAAAAAAAAAAGTTTATGCGTAGTTAGGGAAAAACTTTTTTTAAGTCACTGAAATAAAGCCATTAAAAAAAATACAGAATATTTGTTCACACGACTTAATTTACAGAACATTTTATTTAGACTTAACATTTGTAAAACATGTTTGTCAGGAGAAACGGATTCAGTTGTGGGTTTACACCGAGCTCCATTGAAAGCAGATGAAACAAGGCAGATGAGTACCGTTCCACAGTTTAACTCGTTCGACAGCCGAGACCCGAGAAACGAGAGCTGGAATCCTCCAGCAGCACTGCATTCATGAGAACAAGAGGCAGAGCAAAACAGCAAGAGACACTGGAGCCTGAAGACAAGACAAGGTGAGTACACAGACCAGCTCGAGCTATTGGTAAGAGTTACAACAGTCTGGCAATGAACAGAGAAACACAGGGAATTATAAAGAGAAAAAAAATTAGAAGAGCATTAAGAACAGGTGGCGAACAATTAAGGTTAACAACGGAGAAACAAGGAGAGCGGGGAAAACTCAAATCAAACAGGCAGACGCAGTGAGCTGCCAAACTATCCAAACACACATTCACAACCTCAAAAGGCAGGTGATTAGCCCCAAACCCTGACAATGTTTTGTGATAGAATACCCTTATGCAAGGAACTGAAAATGGCAATGAATATTTAATGATTCACACCCAAGAGACAAAGGGCCTCCCATAATGGGCCATCAATATGAATGTGACTGAGGCATGTAAGAAAGAGTGTGAGGAGAGAAAAATAATGTGAGTTTTTTATTATTACTTGTATTTTATTTACAACACAGTATATTAAAACACAGTCAAGGTCAAGGACACATGATTGAGCATGATCTGAACACTGAGAATTGAACTGTAACACACCTTTGTGCCAAACATTCATAGACTCTAATATCATAGTGTTAACACTACTTTTATATATTGTGATTTTACATGTTATAAAACAACACATCCTGGTGTTATGAGACATTTAAACAATGAAATTATACATATTTCAAAATGTTTCACTTGATTTCATACACATGTAGTCAGGTATTATAGTATGGGAAATGTAGTAAAATGTGTATGTCACAATAATACAACAGCAACAGATGCAAATAATCTTAGACTACTCATCAGAATGATATTCTTCACTGGATCTAGCTGCAGGACACATTACGCAAAAAGTTGTAGGTTTTAATTTGTTCGTTTACACTGAGGAGATGTGGGTATTTACATGTGCGAGTCTCGTGTTGATGTTTACAATTTGAAAAGCGCAATTGGCTCGTGGGCGTGACTACATTAGAGATAATGAGTGGAGATGGGGGAAAACTGGGCATCATGTTGGTTTCATATGGATTACTTTAACAGAGAATATTTGTTTTGGACATGACTTAATTTAGACATTTCAAGCTTTCTATACATGTATTTCTCATGTCTTTGAGGCATTCACGGAGATTTGGGTTGTCTTAAGCCCTATTCGAGCGGGACTAGTTTTCTAAACTACATTTGAGTTTCGATTCTTACCACCTGACGTCTGCGATGTTCATGTACCAATTTGGACGAGACTAACATCTCCGTGTTTATTACAGAGGTGGGAGGGTCTGATTTGTGCATCTGGGCGTCACAGAGATCACGCGCTCTGTATGCGTGCATTTCATTCATTCAGAATGATTGCTATTATTATTATTACACAATAAATACTAAATGACTAGTATAACAAAGCCATGTTAATGTGTGGTTCCTTTAGTTTAACTTGTTTTCCTTTTTTGTGTGCTTAGTAGGCTAAACCTACCGTATGTTTAATTTTAATAAAGGTACATATGTAATTAAAACATTATGTAACTGAGTGCATACATGAACGTGAGTAATCTTACCTGATGCTGATATTAAAATAGCCGGTATTAACAGTTTACGTGATCTTGCTCTTGATTTTATAATTTTTATTATTTTTTATTAATAATTTTTTTTTGCTGGTAAGCAAATATATCAAACATGCACATGGTAAGAGCATCTACGGGAATTCACGTTGGCCAAAACACACAAGGAAACGTGTTGTGAAATAAAATATCACCGGCCATCACAGACATTCACATTCGGACGGGATTAGTTTTCTCAGAGGATCACTGAGTTTGCGGAAAAAACAGTAGGTAATTTGCTCTGGAATTATCACAGAGGTTGTGTGAGAAAAACACAGACGTGGCAGATTCGGGCGGGATTAAAACACCAAGTACATATGTGAAACACATACAGTACAGACCAAAAGTTTGGACACACCTTCTCATTCAAAGAGTTTTCTTTATTTTCATGACTATGAAAATTGTAGATACACACTGAATGCATCAGAACTATGAATTAACACATGTGGAATTATATATGGAATTATATACATAACAAAAAAGTGTGAAACAACTGAAAATATGTCATATTGTAGATTCTTCAAAGTAGCCACCTTTTGCTTTGATTACTGCTTTGCACACTCTTGGCATTCTCTTGATGAGCTTCAAGAGGTAGTCACCTGAAATGGTCTTCCAACAGTCTTGAAGGAGTTCCCCGAGAGATGCTTAGCACTTGTTGGCCCTTTTGCCTTCTGTCTGCGGTCCAGCTCACCCCTAAACCATCTCGATTGGGTTCAGGTCCAGTGACTGTGGATGCCAGGTCATCTGGCGCAGCACCCCATCACTCTCCTTCTTGGTCAAATAGCCCTTGATGCCTTCAGTGTGACTCTACAATTTTCATAGTCATGAAAATAAAGAAAACTCTTTGAATGAGAAGGTGTGTCCAAACTTTTGGTCTGTACTGTAATTCTCTAACGACCCCCTCTAAAACTAGTCCCGTACGAATAGGGCTTTATTTACGTTTCTGTGAAGAGAGGTAACAGAAACCGAGGTGGCACAGAGCGCACCCTATTTATTTTCTTTATTTTACAAAAGCACATTGTTTTGTTGTTATTATGGCTATAGTACAGTTTTAAATTATACCTTCTTATCTTATCTAAAGGCTTATTTATTTATTTATTTATTTTTTGTTGGATAAACGTGCTTTCATAGTAAACTGTTTTTGCTGGTTAATTAATTTGTTAATTTATTTTATCATTATTATTATTATTATTATTATTATTATTATTATTATTATTATTATTATTATATATTTTTGTGGAAATACTGATACCATTCAGGTTTGGGGTAGTTATTTAGTAAACCACAATTCTGCAGCATTCTGTCTCTTTAATACATTGAAATGTTTTATGTTTGATTCAGCACCTGTCTCTCCTACCTTCCCTTAACGTTTAGCCTTGGGTAAACAAATGGGATCCTCCGGAAATGTTGCATTTGCCACCAGAGTGACATTTTGGTGGTGCAGGATAAAAGTGAAATGCCATTATTAGAATGTGCTGGCAATATGATGATGTTTAGGGATTTTCCCTTGAAAATTGCAGGACGGATTTTGGATGTTGACACTTTTTTGGATGATGCACTTGACTTTCTAAGGGCAGAAATGTGTTTGGTTCTGACAGCATCCCAGGTGAGGCTCTCAAAGAAATTTGCTAAGCCATGTGCTCAAATGATTCCTTCTTAGATCTGGTTCAGGTTGTTTCTCAACATCCAGAGCCAAGGGATGTATTACCACATTTTATTAAAGTATAACCCACACTAAACTCATGCTAGAGAGCTGCTGGCTGTCTGGGGAAAATTTTAAGTCATGAAATTATTTCTTAACCCCACAACCTTCTCTGAAATCATTTTTCTTACATTCAAATCCACTTCTGCAGTGTTTCCTAAACTGCACATTTTCTCTCTATTCAAACACAATTGATTCAACTTATCAGCTCATTAATAAACACTCAGAGAAATCAATTAATTTTGTGTGTTTGTGTGTGCGTGTGTGTTAGATAAGAGAGACATAACAAAACGTGCAGTGTTGTTTATTTTTTTTTTATTTTTTTTTTAGCATGAGCTGTTGTGGGTGGTTGCCAGTGTGTCCTGGTTGGTTGCACTCACAGATGTGTGGGATTAATAATGTCCCAAAATGTAATACCTTACAAATTGTTTTTTTTTTTTTTTTTTTTTTTGTTTTTTGTATGCTGATGTGGGTGGTTTCTAAGGGGTTGTTAGGGTATTTGCTAAGTAGTTGTAATCACAAATGTGTGTGATTATGTGATTCATTTATTTATTTATTTATTTATGTTCAGTGTAGGCTGTTGTGGGTAGTTTGTAGGGTGTTACTATATGTGGTTGCTAGGAGGTTGAAATTACAAATGAGTGTGTGATTATGTATGTGTCAACATTCCATATTTAAAAACTTTGTATTATTATTTTTTTATTTTTTTCAGTGTAGCCTGTTGTGGGTTGAAATCACAAAAGTGTGTCTGTGTGTGACTAATTATGTGCCAACGTGATTAAAAATGGATGGGAAATAAAAGCAGATATTATTCTTTCCTCTGAGAGGCTCCGCAAATTTCAAACTGAAACTGAATCCTAACACCTAAATTGTGGATGTGCATTTTCAGGTTATGAACACACACATTTTAAAAGATCTTTCAGGATAAGACAAGGTCTTTCTCTTGCTTCTGACCTTTATCTGGCCCAGGGATGGGCAACTTTGGTCATGGAGGGCCATTGTCCAACCCTAATCAAACACACCTGGAAAAACTAATCAATGTCTTCAAGATCACTAGGAAGCTACAAGCAATTGTGTTTGATTAGGGTTGGACCTAAACTCTGCAGGACAGTAGCCCCACAGGATTAAAGTTGCCCATCCCTGATTCAAAGAGACAGATATATTAAAGTCGAACACAGTGTACTAGACGGAGAAAGAGAAAAATAGCCTTGTTATTATTAACTACAGCTGTGAAAAAGATTGGTTTAGACCAGAATATATTATCAGGCTAAATTATGTTGGTAGTCAAGATGTTGAGTTTTTATCTTATTTTCCTGTTATGTAAAAATGCTTGACACTATATTAGTTTATTTTAACAGCAACACAAAATAAGATATTCTGTAGGTAGTTTTGGCCTTTTGGTTAGCGAGTCTGACTTGTCACCTGAAGGTTGTGGGTTCAAGTCTAAGCACTGGTAGGAAGTGTAGGTAGGTGGAGTTAATGAACAGCTTCCACCTAAGCCTACATGATTAATCAAATGCGATTGTCATGCACATCTTGTCAGTAAAGCCGGTTCTGTAATCAGTAGTAAATATCCATCATGTGCTTTCAGATGGAGCAGCATTTACTACACAGAGCCGTAGTTCATGACAAGCTAAACACAATTTTGTGTTCATAATGTAATCAGAAAATGAAGCTGTTTAAATAGCTTGTCTGTGAACTATGGCTCTGTGTAGTAAATTATGCTCTATCTGAAAGCACATGAAAATACCACATTTAATAAAGTTTTTAACCCAAACTCACTTCATAACGCCAGTCGAGTGTTTGAAATAAATCCTTCTATGAGATGGTGTGTGACATTATTTTTACACAGAATAAGGCATGCAACATATTGCATGGTATTCTAAACAGTGATGAAGGCTATGCCGATTAACATTGCATTATTATATACTTTATTATAATAAAACTCAGATAAAACATATATTGTCGTAGTAGTGTGTTTATTAGTCAAGTTGAATAAATGAAAATGCATGCTGTGCATGCTGTTTCAGGGGCCTTGAAGAGCATATAAAAGCTCTTTGTTATGTAAATTTATTACAGTACATACTACCTTAATGATGTGGATGTTCAGTTGGCTCGGTCTTCAAATATTTTAGTTTTGCTGGCTTCCCAAAAGTCTGACACTGAAAATGTTTCTATTTCACATAATTTTATTTTAAAATACTAATTTTCTTTTTTTTTTCTTTTTTTTTCTTATCTTTTCTTTTCTTTTCTTTTCTTTTCTTTTCTTTTTATAACCCAAGAGCATATTTTATGCTCTTGTGTTTTAATTGTGATCACTACCTTTTCATTTTTAAAGCATAGCATGTACTTGTTTCAAAATATTTTTAAAGGGGGGGTGAAATGCTCGTTTTCACTCAATATCCTGTTAATCTTGAGTACCTATAGAGTAGTACTGCATCCTTCATAACTCCAAAAAGTCTTTAGTTTTATTATATTCATAAGAGAAAGATAGTCTGTACCGATTTTTCCCGGAAAAACACGACCGGCTGGAGGCGTGACGTGTGGGCGGAGCTAAAGAATCATGAGCGCTAGTAGGCTTTTGCGTTGAGAGCGTTTGGAAGTTGTGACATTACCGTGAGGAAAAAAAAAAACATCATCCAAAACAAACCATGGCTAACAGTCAGATTCAGCTGTTTATTTGTGATCCAGAATCAGATCCCGAGGCTGAAACTGAACGAGAGCAGCAGCAGCAACGACTCGCTCCGAGCGGGGCTCGAACCTGGGTCTCCGGCGTGGGAGGCGGACGCACTAACAAGGAGGCAGAGATATTTTAAGCAGTTTTACTCACCGCCTGCGGTTCCAACACACGATCGTGACCCTTTTTCGTTGGGATTGCATCATCCTTAAGAAATAAACGATACGCAAATCCGTCGTCAAACTGGGCCTTGTTTGTAAAACAAGCATCTTCGAAATGCAGGGAACAAACAAAAACACTTGCACAACTCCGTTGATGCTCTGTAAAAATAAACTCCATCCACTGGTCCCTTAATGCTGTTTTTTTTTTTTTTTTTTTGGTAATCTGTGCAGGGTTGTCTTGCCCTGGCAACCAAAAACACACTTCTTTTGTGACTTTTCGCGACGCTCTCGCTCTGATCAGTGATTGTCTGTGCTCAGCCTCTCAGTGCTCTGCTATACGGGAGCACGCGCTCTTCCGGCAGAAAATGGACAAAGTTTCAAAAATTAGGTTGTACGTTTGAAGGAGTACTTTTGTTCCCAAAATACTCCTTCAAACGTACAACCTAATTTTTGAAACTTTGTCCATGTTTAGCATGGGAATCCAACTCTTTAACAGTGTAAAAAAAACTCAGTATGCATGAAATAGCATTTCACCCCCCCTTTAAATTCCAAACTTATTCTGTTTTCAGGTTTAAATTTATTTGAATAATTTCATTTAAACGGCACTATGACAAAATTAAATTGATAGTTGAATTATTATAATCAACATTTTATTTTTAAAACATATTATTGAATAACTTCCGAATGGCACTGTGCTAAAATAAAATAACTGCAATATTTCAATGCACATTTTGTTTTTAAATATTGTATTACTGAAAGACAACAGTAAGATCAAATTTAACAATTGTTATATAATGCACATTTTATTTTTAAAGATATATATTATTGAGCACATTTTTTACAATATGGCACTATGATTAAATAAAGAATACCTATTATGCACATTTCATATTTAATACATGTATATTTTATTAAAATATGCGTTTAGAGTCTGAACTATTCATTTTGTTAAATGTAGTCATATCCAGGGGCTATGTAATGCAAAGCTATTCAACTTGTTATGAATAATCTTACATTTTGGTTTGAATCAGGTCACATGGTGACTTAATATGTAATTTTTTATTGAGTATTTTTTTTTTTTTTTTTTAAGATAAATGACTTACTTTCACTGTGTATTTCTCGTTTCTGTTTCCATTTTGGTACTTTCGCTTTGTTGTACTCATCATTTGTAATTCACTTCAGATAAAAGCATCTTTTAAATGAAAACATGTAAATAGTAAATATTTCCTAACATGAAAAAATGCTGTCCAGTTTCTATAGTGTACTCCACTTGTATAGAATAAATATTAACAACTTATCCTGAACAATCAAGTAGGCTAAATATAGTAACATTATTCATATAGCATCAAGGCCATTGCGGCAGTAAAGAAAATGTAAACTGACAAGTGACATCATTACACTCCAAACTCCAGCTTACCTTTAAAAGAATGTGTTTACCTATAAAAAAAAATAAAATAACTTATGTTTTATGTTACACAAGCAATAAATTAAACGGAAGAGCCAAGCAAAAGCAGAATTTGAAATTGCAATAAGCACATTAGTTCAAAAGAAGATGTGAGAAATAGCGGTAGTCCTTTAGGGGCTCTGTAAATAAATTAATTTGCTTCTTGAGATCCGATTCTTCCATCACTGACAGTTCATTCTCATATGCCTGCCAGTCAGGTCTCCTCATGCTATTACTATGTCATTTCCTTCTTTTATATATTCACCTGAAGCCTGACTCGCTTAAAATGTGCATTGGGAGGCCTGTAATGTTGCCTGCAGACCAATTACGCAGTAGCTCTGTCTCGCTCTGTTCAGACTGACATTACAGATTCTGTCTGATGTATGTGATACTATTAAATAATCTAAGATGTTTAGCTCACTCTGTTTTTATTTGAATCCGCTCGCTGTCATGGCTTGATGTCTTCTTTGAAGACACAGTATGGTTCAGTGGTTGACTTGATCTTATTCCCTGTGTCCTATTGAAGGCAAAACGCTACAAAACTTCTGCTCTGAAGTTAAGAGCACAATGTATTTAGTTAGAAACAGTTAGTGATCTGAATGGTGTTATCCTTCATATATGGAATCATTTACATTTAAAGTGCATTTGATTTGACTATAATAATGAAATGAAGCACTTTGATGGAGGTACGATAGTAATCCTTCCATTTTTATTTTTGGCCCTTCAAAAAAAGATTGTTTCCTACCAATCCAATTATTATTGTGTTTGTGTGTGGTTTTATTTTATTTTTTTGACTGTATGTGTGTTTAGCTGTATGGATTTAGATAAATTCATCTTGAAAATTGATAAGTGCAAATGAAATTGGGATTTATATGCAGACTTTCTGAAGGAACTGAAATCAGACCAACATCTGATAAAATCTTCATGTTTTGACCTCCACTGCTGCTGCTACTCTGTTTGCTTGACAATTTTTGACATTTAGTTAAAAACTGTCTGGTGTTAAAAGGCAAATGAGAACTTCTGGAACTCCTTCAATGTACGTCAAACTAGATGGTGCAAGACAGGATGACAAGGGGCACCTGTCGAATTTCTGCTGTCTGACTGGTAGCTCAGTTTGTCAAGAGGACACGGACAGAAAAAAGGTCATATAGGTTTGTTTTGAACCTTTTATATGAGCAAATACAGCTTTCATTGTTATATTTATGAGGAAATATGTTTTAACTGCCACAGTAAAGGGAATGTGTTTTCTAATCTTATAATATTTTGTAAAAACTGATTCTCACTTCAAAATCTAGTGGCATTGGATTTTTCAATATAGCCTGGGGAGCCCAAAGAGAGTGGAAAACAGTATATTCTTATACTTTTATTGTCCTTTGTTGTCAGATCAGAGTTGATAAAATGAGTGACAGTGTTTTTTGCCTGTGCAGAATGCTCTGTTTTCTTTATATATAAATCACAAATGCATTACCTTTTTAAGTAATTGAATAGGTTTAACAGTCTTTAACAATTTTAAGCACTAGGCTGTAATGTATTAGCCTTACTTGATGGAAAAGGTGTTACAACATGGAAGATGTCCCAGAAATGTATATTTACAATTGACTGCAATTAGCAGCTAAAATTAATGCTAGATACAGTTAAACACCAACAATGTTTATTCCTTTTGCTCAAAATATGATTACGGCACAGATTATTGATCAACAAACATCTATTTTTGCATGGTTCCTTGCACAAAACTATATTATGACCTCAAAACCATAGTGCAATATTTGCAAACTACAATTTAATTTTTGCATCACATACCTAGCTCCAAATAATTGGCTCTGATGAGTATGATGAAACATGAGTCATGAAAAAAAGGGATCAAAGACTTGAAAAAGCATCATAAAATGACATGGTTTCTTCAGTTTATTCTTGATTTTAGCTCATATTTTATTTTGTCAACATTATCATTAGTAGGTATAGCTCGTTCTTTATTTTCAAACATAATAGTGCATTAAGCTTTAACGCCATTTACCAGACATTTCATTTCCACACTGCCGTGTGGCACGGTGCGTAAAACAATTAGAGTAAAAAATGGTCTGTTTCTAATAAAACTGAACACACTTTTAGTGCCACTCACCAGATATTTCACGTTTCAAGTGCAAATATGCAAGACACAATGTAATAGTAAGACAATAGGTAGAAATGTTGCTTCAGACATAGCCTTTGTTGGCATGGAAGCATCCAGCCACACATAGGACACACCATGAAGAAAGTGTGCAATTTCGACAAGTTGAGTGGAAACACTGGCAAATCATTCATTGATCTGAAAATACCATACTTGAGACATGCTTCTACAACCACGTCTTCAAGTAAAGATGTTTTATCAGACAAAAGATATAACATAGAATGGAAAAACAGATTTCCAGCGATTTCCTACTGCACTGTATTTGTTTCTATTTTTGGAGGCTCAAATTGTTCATGTGTGTGCTAAGTAATGGATAATGTACATCCAACCGGTTGTTATCACTATGCGTTGGGGTCCTGTTCACCATATCAGGGGTTATTGTATGATAACAACCAGCTTGTCCTACTTATTACAAGCTTCTTGCCTCATAAGTAAATAATTAGACACAAAATGTTGACTTGAGTTTAAATATTTGAATGCAAAGCTTCCGTGAACACATTAGTTACGAGTAAGTGGCAAGTTCAGACTAGACGGCCATTAAAGGGATACAGTGTGGTCACTTATTACACAACATTTCACCACATAAATAGGCGGGGGGGAAAAATAGTTATGAAGATGTTTTAAAATCCTAACACTTTGTTAGTTATCTTATAATCCATTACTACGGTAGCCGAGTACATAATATCATAATATTGTACACATAATATTTAATTGAGATTTAATATTAGCTAACCAAACGCAAATCTTTCTCAAAGAAAAAACTGTTCCTAGAGAGAGCATAGTGGCAACTACAGTTCCCCGGATGAGCCTGTGTTATTAGTTTTTTGCTGGTTCTTTTGAGGGATGACATACCTCTGAATGTTGTCACTGACCAATCAGAATCAAGTATTTCAAAGAGCCATGTAATAATATGCATTATAGTTGTTGTTGTTTTTTTCAATACCTTATACAATAAAATTACAACTTTCCCACAATTAGCAAAACCTTACACTCAAGGAGCAAAACATTGGCTTAGATTTGCACAACTAAGCACACGTTTTGCAAAACATTACACATAGTGATTTGCAAAACACTTAACACACTTGCATGCATCATTTATCATGATGTAATTTCCTTAAAATATCAGAGCAAAGGCTTTCAAATGAACACACCCATGAACCAACTGGTTAAACACAGCCACCAGGTGTACACGCACACTTGTGCTTAATTGTAGACACACCACTCAGGTTTAAGCACTATAAGAAGACAACAGGTAAGTTCACCTGTTTTCAACAAAAAATGGACAGTGTCAGACGAAGAGGGAGAGTGTGGCTGACAGGGGGAATCCGGAGAGAACAAGGTGGAGGAAAAAGCCAAGGAAGAGGGAGAGGAAGAACTGGAGGAGGGTAAGACATGCACAAAGAAGAAGACAACCAAATATGTATAATATGTGGACAGAGCGTAAGCCTAACAGGTACATGGTGGCATCAATAGTTGTGACATTTCGTCAAGAGCACATGTGAGAATCGTATCTTCTGTCAAAGGGAAATATATAGCTTACTGCATGTACTGGATCAAGAGTTTTTGTATCTATTCGTGTATCATGTTACAGTAAGCTACATGTTGTTTGGCCAACATAAGATTGAACGTCGAGAACACCAGGGAGTGAGGTGCCCCATATTTACACAGGAGCAAGAGAGAGAGAGATCATAAACCTCGTTTTGTCCAATAATGCAATCAGACGTAGAGAAATGCAAGCCCATATTGTCAATGATAACCAAATTTTCAATAATGTTTTACAGGTCTCTCTGCCAACAATAAACCCATGTCATTAAAAAACATAAAATTCTGATGAAACAAATCGAGCGCAGCGTTAGTTCAGTCAGGCCACGGAAGCAGCTGTCAAATCGCTCCAATCACCACCTCTCTCCTATCAGACACGGGACATATATATATATATATATATATATATATATATATATATATATATATATATATATATATATATATAGATATATATATATGTGGCACTGCTGCTCGGTAAGTATTCTCAATGGCTCCCAACCCTCCCTCCCTCCCCATAATAAGCATAAGCACACTAGTGTGCATCTTCTGGCTGTCGTCTTGTTTGTTTCAGATCACTAAGGCTTCCAAAAATCTTAGCTGGCATGGACCTCACTGCAGAGAGACACCCATCTTCATAACCAGGCTACATGATAGACGTCCCACTGACACACCTACATGATTATTACTGTTTGCTTTAAAGACTTTATTAAAAGTCTTAATTGTTATGTATTTCTAAATTCATGGTTCCAGGGGGTTAATATTAAAGCTCTTGTATGCTCAGTTATTCTGGGAGCGAGGACCCCCATAAGTAACCATACCGCCAAAGATAAATTGTGTTCAATAAACTCAAGTAAACTTGCCAAAGTGGTTCCTGTCTGAACTATATAAAGTGCCATTTGAAAGAAATTCAGACAGGGTGAAAGTCCTGTGGCGTGAATATGTGGTGGTACGTTTTGTTCACTGACTTTAGTAATGTGTACTACACGTATGCTGTAACCTTTGTACTGTACATGTAAATTAACTGTATAGCAGAACTACAGTATATTGATCAACACAATGTGATATTTTGATGTATTTCAGAGTTTTACAAATGGATGAGGAGGAAGTTTTTTTCCAGTTGCTAACACACTAAAATGACATGCACAGCACAATTATTTAAACTGACACACAGAGAGCAAGTCTAAACACATTTTCTGGAACTTTTTAAATGAACTGAACACAGTTCTCTGCGTAAGACACAACAATAATACTGTAACATATTACATATCTAGTTCAGTACCGAATAACAAAATTAAATAAAAACCTCTGCATCTAGCTGGATCTGGCCACAGGGCCTCGTCAACATTACAGGCTATATTTTTTTATTTATTTCCAAGGCAATGTGGGAAGAATCTTTTGGAATAATGAATCCACCCTTGTATAGATGCTGCATCCATTTGATTACATGCTTCCTCCATCGCTTGAATGAGGGCCATCTGGACATAGGTCCAGAGATCATATACCTTCCACTGCCATGCTGAGAAGAACTCCTCAGTGGGGTTTAGGAACTGGGAGTAAATCTCACATCTGTCTTGTTGAGTGGAGGTGTGCTGTTACTTTTGACATCAGACATGGGATTTTCACATGGCAGAGGATAAAACAGGTGAGAAAATCTCTATAGACTTAAAAATCTTGGACCAGAACATCATAAAGACTTAGACCAGTGAATATCCACCTTAGCAACTGCAACCCTAGCCTAAAAATATTCAAAATACCTTTGCAACTGCACTGCAATGCTCTGATATACACAAACAACAGCCTATAATTATTTTGCATGAGCCAAAACAATAGAATTATGATTATTATTTATTTTTTTTATTTTTTCATAAAATGTAAAACCCTATTTATTACATCTGTGCTCAGTTATTTTTTAGAGAAAAACAATAATGTGTGAGTGGATGAAATGTTATTTCAGTATGATCTATCATATTAGATGCTCCACTAAAGCACGGGAAAGGTCAATCAAAAGTCAATAGCCAGACAGTGAGAAGACAGCTGATGTCAACCATGCACTGACAATTTAGTCATTATTCCACAGATTTACAATAGCATTAGTATATTGTTTCCAGGCATGTTGCATCATCAGGATTATTCCAAATCTGACGATATGAAAAGCACCTTCAAATGTCATCTCGCACCAGGGTGCAGAAGTCCAGCGATCTCTTAATGCATGTGTATGAAGTCATTTTGCATGCATGAACAAGACATGGAATCATTGTGACAGTGACAAACTTCTATATTGTTTTCAATGAACATTCTAGGTTTTTATGATTTTCATGGATAATTAAAGGGGACATGTCACACACAGTTTCTGCCAATATCATGCTAATGATAAACAGCTATAGATAAGTGTTGCATCCTTCATACCCCGGAAGAGTCTTTAGTTTTATCAGATTTATGAAAGAACTATACAGCTGTACCGCTTCACTCTGAAAACAGTCGAGCTCCTGGAGGCATGCTGTGGGCATGTGACATCGACAAGCTGCAAGATGCAAGCTGTGACATTGACACACATAATTCCCTTAACGCTGGGTTCTTTAGGAAGCTGAACAAGATTATCTTTCCCTCACAACCAAAAACACAATTCTTTGGTGACTGTTGATTTTGTGGTCAAAAACAAATTGTAAATTCACATTGGACATGAAGTTAATTAATATTATGGTGTTTGAGGATGAAAGCATGTCATGCAACCTGTCAATTTTGTCATCTAATTTTATTAGCTTCTACTGAGTGAAAGATGGATTTGCATCAAAGTACCATTTGATTGGGGTTTTGATGTCAACAGGGGAAAAAAGGACACGGATAATCTGATCTGTTGACTGGATTCTAAACATTAGGCGATGGAGTCACTGGAAGTGTTCCAGAAGTGTTTGAGCGGCCATCTTACTATTCCCGAAAGACAGAGGGCATAACTGACTGACAACCAAAACCCTGAACTAAAAAAAAAAAAAAAAAATAACGATTTGAAGAGATCAATCAAACAGGATTAGTTTTTAGGACGTGCATATACAGTAATTGTTACTTCAGATGTTTTTTTGCAATGTTTATGGTCTATTCGGGCAGGATGAGTAATACATTGAAATTGTTTAGGTTGGTTTTTTTTGCGATGGCCTTTATGAACCTCTTCAATCTGAGGTTAGACACAAGGGTCCGCTTTCATCACTCTGTCAGTTTTTGGACTATGCTTTGTGGTGTGTTGGCTCTTCATTCACTGTGGGTGTCTTGGAGGAAGAACGCTACACCGCACTTACTCATGTAATAGGGGCAGCACTAGAGCATGAGCACAAAATGGCAGTAATAGTGGAGCACGATTGCAAAACGGCCGCCACAGCTGATCTTCACGAGTCAAGTCACTGTTCATCTTCATAAGTCAAGTCACAGTTGGTCTTCCCGAGTCAACTCACATCTTTGCTGACATTCCACAGTCTCATTACTTCTCAGCTGACTTTCAAGAGTCCTGTCATGTCACAGCTGCCAATCCGGAGTTGAATCAAGTCACCGCTGATCTTCTCGAGTCAATTCAAGTAACCACTGATCTTCTGGAGTCAATTTAAGTCACCACTGATCTTCACAAGACTAGTGAAGTCACAGTGGATCTTCCTGAGTCCCGTCATGTCACAGATGCCAATCCCGAGTTGAATCAAGTCACCGCTGATCTTCTCGAGTCAATTCAAGTCACCACTGATCTTCAAAAGTTCAGTCAAGTCACAGTCGATCTTCCTGAGTCCAGTCAAGGCACAGTTGATCTTCTAGAGTCTTGTCATGTCTCACCTGAACTTCCAGAGTCTTGTCACGTCACAACGGACCGTTCAGAATCACATTACTTCACAACTGATCTTCCAGGGGCTCATCACGTCTTGTCTGTTGCACGCAAAGCCTGGAGGTCAGTGCCCGGTTGCATGAAACTCCTTAAGCTAAGAAATCCCTTAGATATAAGGTTAAGGGTACCCTTAGTGAAACTTGGGTTGCAAGAAAAAACCCTAAGGGTTTCCTTAAGGAACTTAAGGCTGTTATTAAGTTTTTCCCTTTAATTATCTAAGTGTTCCCTTAAGTGTTGCTACAAAGTCCTTAGTGACCATTTCACCTTAATACATTTAAGGGACCAAAACAGCTCCCTTAAGTCAACTTAAACTCAAAATACGATTGCTGATTTAGTGTTAACTGACGAGGAGGAAATGCCAAGGCGTGTTTTTAATAATCGTAATAATCCCTTGGAGACGATGAATGGTTGATGAAAGGCTGAAAAGTATTATTATTATTATAACCACTTACGAAAACAATAATTGCCAGTAAAACAATAAAACAGTTTGGTTTACGTTTTTTTTTTTTTTTTTCTGTTATGTTTGTACTCTCCATAGCAAAAATATATTAATAAAAGTGTGATTTTAGCAAGGGTTTGGCTTTGTGGTTCGTTGTGTTCTGTTTACTGTTAGAGGTAGTAACTATAGCAACCACGGCGATCTTTGCCGTATGTTGTCAGAAACTTCTGTGAAACTCTAAGTATAACACTTAGGTAAGGGAGACAGTTAAGAGGTTTCTTGCAACACTCTTAATGAAATCCCTTACCTTAGGGATTTTTTCTCCCTCAGGGAAACCCTCACTTAAGGAGTTTCATGCAACCGGGCACAGCTCTTCAGTATCTCAGACTGGCGTACAGCATGGAGGATCCACTAATGTTTTCAGTAAGAGCAGCTGGTATCCCTGAACCAGCACGCTCAACCCCTCCTGTTCAGGATCTAATTCCCCAGTCTGAAGTGATCCCATGATAGCGATCGCTTTATGTTGCGTTTGATCTGAGTATACCACCACGGAAACTCTAGAGGTGGTGGCGTCCACTGTGAGCATCATCTCTTCTCAGGTGTTCTGGATCCAGACTGGAGCTTGTGTAAATCCTAGTTACCATGGGATGTAAATCTTGTGGCAAAACATAGAAACAAAACACAGACATCATTAGCATAGTTGCTGATCCAACAAAATAAAATTAATTAGTTTAACCCAAGCTAAAGAATAAGAATGCACATTTCATCAGATGTGACTTTACTCACAATTTAAGAGATACATTATTTGAATGTTTGGTGAAAGAGATGCGTTTTTAATCTAGATTTAAACAGAGAGAGTGTGTCTGAACCCCGAACATTATCAGGAATGCTATTCCAGAGTTTGGGAGCCAAATGTGAAAAATCTCTACCTCCTTTAGTGGACTTTGCTATCCTAGGAACTACCAAAAGTCCAGTGTTTTGTGACCTTAGGGAGCATGATGGATTGTAACGTGGTAGAAGGCTAGTTAGGTACGCAGGAGCTAAACCATTTAGGGCCTTATATGTAAGTAATGATAATTTGTAACTTATATGGAACTTAATAGGTAGCCAATTCAGAATCTGTAAAATTGGGGTAATATGAACATATTTTCTTGACCTTGTAAGGACTGTAGCTGCTGCATTTTGGACTACCTGTAGCTTGTTTATTGAAGAAGCAGGACAACCACCTAGAAGTGCATTACAATAGTCCAGTCTAGAGGTCATGAATGCATGAACTAACTTTTCTGCATCAGAAACAGATAACATGTTTCGTAGCTTGGCAATGTTTCTAAGATGGAAGAATGCAGTTTTTTATATTTTATTGGGCATTCATTTGATTGTGAAAAGTGTTTTCATTTAACAGATGGTTTTTTATTGGAAAATAGTATCTCCAACATTGGAATAACCTGCAAAAATGAATTACGTACAATAAGACCAGGATGCATATTGAGAAAGAAACTTAAATGGTCAATTTTGATTTCAAGTGTTGTCTGCCAAAGAACACCATACATCCTTGGAAAACCAATCTGGAAATTTCTTCTCCCAACATTTGCATCAGTCACGCACTGTAATAATAATAATAAAAATTGAAAAAAAAAAACAAGTCCTCACAAAGCTATTAACACGATATTAGCTGTTCTGCCTAATTGTGTTATAAATGAACGATACAATTGAGGGCCCTCATTTGGTGCAATGATTTATTGACTCCTGTGAGCACAAATCAGTTTGATATTTGGCTCTACAGCAAAGCAGGAACAACTGGACAAGAGGTGCTTAACATGAAATCCATAATCCATTTTGAAATCATGATCTGCATAGTGTTTAATAGAGCAGCAGGTTTAAATGCATGAATGTAAATAGTTTATTGATGACTGCCACCCTAGCTGCAACCTTTTCTCCACTGGGTCACTGTATAAAATGACTTTTAACCATTTGATAGGTACGATCCACATATGGGATTATTATTTCCATGCCCCTGGGAGTATGGTCCCACATATGAGATTTAGAACGTTCTGTGATGTCACATAACTGCCAAATTCAAACTATGGTTTTGCGTGTTGGCTAGTGCTGAGCCAGAGACAGATGTGCACTGCGCTTGTCTTATTATCACATTATTATGCAGTGTTATTAACCACATAATGCATATATTAGGTTTCAGACATATAAATACACATAAGTACTAGTAAAACAATATATCTCAAGTTTGAAAAACACCTATATGTCTATGGAAGCAACAATAACAATCCATTCAAATTGAATTTGCAGATGTGTTTTATTCATATCAGATACACATGGTGTAAGTAACCATAAAGTTCACAGGTCACTTATTACTTGTATTTCGGGAGAGATTGATGAATTGATGTGCTGTAAATCCGACTGACAGGACTCTCTAAACTGCAACACAAACAAACACATTACAGATCACAATCAAGATCATTTAGAAAGGTTTTTAAATGACCGAACACACTCACAAATATTTGTGTATTGGAATATCAGATTGTTCATGACCTGGTATGCAGATTTGTGAAACTTTTTAAACAAAAAAGGAAAAACTAAATTAAAGCGATACATCTGTCATACAGTGTTTTCGTGCCTGCGGTGTGTCACGTGACAAGCCTGATGTGTCGCCATGGAAACAGTAAGGGGAAACCTTCTAAAATAATGTTTGACTTAAAAAACTCACTCTGGGGGGACCACTAGAATATTTTAAAATCACCACTGAAAAGGTTAAATTACTTCTTAAACTGACTGAAAACTTTCACAAGACCTCTCACTCTATTTCTCTCTGTGTTTCATTTTCATCTTTTAGCATTGTACAATTTGTTGGTACCCTGATGCTTTTGTCGGTGCCTTTAAATCTATCAGCCAATGCAGAGCCACACATGAGAGCATCTAGCAGATCTCTCACAAGAAGGGAAACAGTTTCCACCCCTTAATTTACTGCCAGGAACAGCTAGCTGACACAGTCACGACTAAGTATCTGACTGCACTGCCGGATCAATTCTTCTGCAGCTGTCACATTCTGTCTTGATTTGATCAAGATCGGCCAATTTGGCACTCTGTAAAGCACATACTGTGAGATTTGAAATGGATCAGGGCTGCATAACAGCATCTGACAGACAACAATTTCAGTGTGTCAAGAGAGAAAAGATATAGCTATTTTATTTTTCCAAAGTTGTAAATAAAACGATTTTTAAAAAGGCTTTTGCAGTATTGGATAAGAACAAAACATTTCAGTCTCTCTCTCTCTCTCTCTCTCTCTCTCTCTCTTAAAACTTAAACAAAAGCTTTATTATGCAAAAGTTGCTTCCATGACGCAAGGATGTTGCTATGTAGTACTCCCAAGTTAGAATATTATTTGTGTTTCTACATGGACTTGTTAGCTTTGCAATTTGGTATTAAAGGCTACCTATGCTTGTACAAAGTAAATATGATATATAGAGGATCAAATTCTCTTCTGAATTTTTACTTATCTTATTTATTTAGTGTATTAAATCATACATATTTTAAGTTTGTTTTTTAATGTTTCACACAGAGTTCTCAACATGTCAAAACACTCATTGACTTCTTGAAGCTTTTTAAAGTTGCAGATACTGTATGATCCCAACAGCAGGCAGTCTGGTTTCCATTGCAGTTTTTTTTTTTTTTTTTTTTTTTTTACTTGTTGCTTGTTTATTTTAGACGGTTAATAAGTTGAGAACTGCTGGTGTAGACACAGTAGGTCCAATTGCCTCTGATTTACCAGAGAATCAGCAATCTTTTCTCTGCTGCCATGCATTTTCATCCATATTAAGAGGTCAGACTGCCAGCAGGCCGGAGCTTGGACCTCATTAGCATCATTGGTCATTGCAATGCCATGATGGGCATAGACTACTGGTGTCCTGATGGCCAATACTGGGATTTGAATCAACTCCAAATAGATGGAATCAAGGTTTGACTATACAGTATCTAAAAGTGGGCAAGTCATTTGAGCCATTGGCTGCTGTCAGGCTAAAAAATGAAATAGGAAAGTAGACATCAGTCTGGCGGCATTACAAAATAAACGAGAAAGGGATCGACATTAGAACAAATAAATGTCCTGTGTTTTAGACCATTCCCTGCTGGATAACAAGCACTTTCAGGTGTACTATTTCAAAAAGACGACATCAGGCTTAAATAAAAAAATAAATGAAAAGTGCCTGGTTGTGTATATTGTAGGCCACTTGAATCATTCACTTCACTATGCAAAACAGGTAGGCTTCTTGCTGTGCTGCTTTTTAGTGAAGAATTTTAATGTTACCATGTGAAAGGAAATTGACGTTGTATGTACTAAACTACAGACACAGAACTTGACATGACTTGATTCTTGTCACTTGAGGTTGATTCTTATGCTTCTTTCTGGAGAACCAAAGAAATGTTGTTTTAAGTCCATGTCTTTTTGCTTTTGATTTCATCTACTGTATATCCTTGTGCAGTTGCATTTAAAGGGGTCATGAAATGGATAATCAGAATGTTCTTGATATTTACACATATGAGAGGTTACTCTGCAATAAAGACATACTGTGAGATTCAAAAACTCCAAACTAACTTCCCAGTTTAAAATATGAATTATTACATGCCAGGATTTGAAATCAGGAGAATCGTGACATCATTATGTCCCCTCAACACACCCCTCAACGTGCGTCATTGTAGAGGAGTGTTCTGAAAAATGCATGTCTGTCTGTCAATCACAACAGAGATAATGCTGTCAGGTAAGAAAGTGGTGCAAAAAAACCTTGCAAACTTTCTAAACTAATAACAAGAAACAATAGAAAAACTGAAAGTGCATTTGATAAGCGTTATGAAGTGTGATAATATATAAGGGCTCATGTATATACATGGTTTACTGCTGTTCATGCATTAGTGAATCAAGCCAGTGACTAAACGATCAAATTCACACTGTTCTTGTTAGCGTAGAAACCATCTTTTTCTATATTGTGATACATTTATATACAGACAGTTATCAAAGATCTTTTTCTTTTTTTAATGCCAGACCACCACAAGTCTATCAGTTATTTGATCTCTGCAGTTTCACCAAAACTTGTCGTTATAATTAGTGACACTGTAATAAGCGGTCAGAAGCATGTGGTTACATTTGTAGCACTTTATTATAAAGCAAGGTCAACAACAGGCAATGGTCAAACAACAATGGCAGGAATGTCAGAGGCAAGACGGAGGCAGAAACTATACCGGGCAGGAGTCAGGGCACTTCCAGAAGGCAAGATCACAAGGGTAGGCGACAGAGAATCAGAGAAGTCAAAAGACTTTACAGTGAGTATGAGTGTGAACACTGGTTAAATAGTGAGAGCCACAGAGGTCTGATTCATAACAGACACTGTTTACACTGTTCTACAAGTCTCTTATATCCAAAGTATTTTTACTTCATTAGTTATGATGACGTTATAGGTATGACTGCAGAAATCGTATTAAAATAAGGAGATAACTCTGATCATTGTGTGCTCAGTTGACTATATATGACTATGACCTTTGATGAAACGGGAGTAGATCTAAATATACCGTATTTTTCGAACTATAAGTCGCACCTGAGTATAAGTCGCATCAGCCCAAAAATACGTCATGACGAGGAAAAAAAACATAAATAAGTCGCACTGGACTATAAGTAGCATTTATTTAAAACCAAGAACCAAGAGAAAACATTACCGTCTACAGCCGCGAGAGGACGCTCTATGCTGCTCAGTGGTAGACTACAGGAGCAATTAGCAGCATAGAGCGCCCTCTCGCGGCTGTAGATGGTAATGTTTTCTCTTGGTTATTTCTCTCGGTTCATGTCAAATTAATTTTGATAAATAAGTCGCACCTGACTATAAGTCGCAGGACCAGCCAAACTATGAAAAAAAGTGTGACTTATAGTCTGGAAAATACGGTAATGCTATAATTAACTAATATGTTAATATAATTGCATAATTAACACTTTTAACAATTGCTTAATCTTGATGTCTGTTATGGTAAAAACGCAGTAAAAAGGTTTTGAGGGAGTTTCACATGTATTGCTAATTTCATATGCAAATATATTTTTAAACAGTCTATTGATTTTGATCTTTTAATAGCAACTTAATACATTAAGCCAAGTGCTCATGGTTTTATATGGGAGGAAAACAAGTAATGAGATACTTTGTGCATTGTGTTCATATTCTGCTGTTCTGTGGCCACAGATATCCGGGTCTTGTCTTTTTCTCCTACAAGTAACTTGCAGTACCTTGTGCGTTACAGTACTGAATTAGTTTTAATCATTTAATCACCACAGTGTCTTGTCTCCATTGGCAACATGCATGATTTGCAAGTGACATTGCAGGTAGCAGAGTGTAGGTGGTGAGGTGATAATGTATTTATTTATTTATTTTAATTTTTGCTTGTCTTCACCACCTGGCAACTTTTGTAAAATGTTGAGAGATTCAATAAAAAAAAAAAAAAAAAGAAGCAAGTGACGTCACTTGTGGAAACACAGTAGCCTGAGAGTGCAAGTGTATGTCTGCAGCCAGACCCCACTGGGGTTCTGCGTGTTTCATAATTCAGTGTTTGGGCGAGATAAAACTCTGACTAGATTTTGCAATGCAATATTCTTTGTAGCAGTACAGGACTTGTTCATAGCTGAAACAGAATGTTATTTTATTATTGCTGCTTTTTTCTGTCTGGCAAAATCGCTATGGCATATGTCTGGAAGCAATATTTGAAATACGCAGCTCTTAGTCGAGCTCACCCTCTGTTCTCCAAGTGCACGTAACATGTAAAAAACTACTGACAAAATTTAAATGTTATTAATAATTTTGTGCTGTGCTTAACAGGACATTTTTATTCCAAAAACTGTGCTATTACTTTTACAGTGCTATTTACAAATAAGACATCTACTTACTTGAGATTATATATTATTTTATAGATGTTTTAAATTGTTATTTTAGTTAGTTATTTTATCTTATTTTACAGATTACTTTTATTTTTATAGATGCTATTTTGTTATTTTATTTTTATAAAATCATAATTTTCATTGTAGGTCATGGTTACACTTTACATTAAGTGTCCCTAATACCTGTGTACTTAGATGTGTACATAGTATTTAACCACAGTGTAAGTACGCATTGATACATTGTATCTACAGCTGTAATATTTCGGTAGCACTTTATTTTACAGTCCTGTTCCTCATGTCATGTACTATGTACTTATTATTGTAATTACAATAACTATGTAATAACTAGGTACTAACCCTGAACCTACCCCTAAACCTAACCCTACCCATGTAGTTACCTTGTATTCCCAGAACTTTCTTAGATAAATACACTGTAAGTACACTATAAGTACATGTTAGTACACGTAATGTAAAATAAAGTGCAACCAATATTTCTGTGATTACACACATGTAACAACCCTCAGGATGGTTTGTGTAAGTACAAATGTGTAACAGGACATTGGTAACAACACTTTTTTTTCACTCCATTAAGTACTCATGTAACAATAATTATATAACTACATTTTGTAACAACAATATCCATAAGATTAATTGGTACCATTTGATCCAGGGGGTGGAGATGGGTAGGTTTAGGAATATGCCAAGTGAGAGGAGTTGGATCTCGAGTTGGAGTTGGTGTATCACTGAAACACAAGTGTATTTACATGGTAACTCCTCATGAACTGTCCACTTCTGGACACCAACCACAATTTAAGTGTAAAGCCTAACTTACCGGCTGCTGCTCTGTAACATCAGAATAATTACATGATAAATCTAATATAAAGTATAAAACTTTATTTACCAAAAAGTGCTGTTAGTCCTGTTACACATTTGTACTTTCATTACCAAAAAGTGTTGTTACCGATGTCCTTTTATACATTTGTACTTACACATACCATTCAGTGGGTTTTTACATATGTGTAGTTACACAAACATTAGAGCTGTAGATACTATGTACCAATGTGTACTTACACTGTGGTTACAAACTTTGTACACATCTAGTTTCTATGTAAGTACACATGTATTAGAGACAATTAATATAAAGTGGGACCGATTGTATCAAAAACTGGATTAATGAGAAAAGACGTGTTCTTCAGCACCATCTTGCCTTTTAGATTAATTTCAATGACAATATTGCTGTTTAGTAAGCTATCATCACTTAAATGTATTACCACAAGTTAATTTGTATGGCTTAGATTTTAAAAGATGGTAAGAGGTTAAGTGCACACTGACACCCACAATATCATTAAATACTTCTTGACCTCTGGATCATCCTACTTTTATTTCTGGGTCCTTATGCCTAAAAGGGAATAAGTGTTATGTCAACCCAGTACTGTGTATATTCTTGCTCCCCTGACTGCACGTTTGATTGCATTGTCTGCAGCCTAAGGCTACATAGCAGTCAAGCTGGATATCTTCTTTAGTGGCCATTCCAACGCAGCAGCTGTGCAAACTTTGCAGTATTGACTTGTGCTCTTGCCCTACAGCATCAAACCAAGATGGATGAATCAATGGGGAGCTCCTTGGCCTTGGAATAATCTGTAATGTAATTCCGGTTCTTGTGTGATCCACTGTGACCTTGTGTGTGCTGCAGTCAGCTCATCTCAGAGATTTATGTCAGTGCTGAAGAACCACAAGAACACAACACAGTGGCAAAATATGTGACCTCATCCACCAGCTCATAGGAAAATAACTTGCCAGAAAAAAACAAAATGTGTAAATCTTATGGCAATTTTGAGAATGCTTTATTTCTTTGTATTATTTGAATTAATATATATATATATATATATATATATATATATATATATATATATATATATATATTAGGGGTGTAACGATATGCGTATTCGTATTGAACCGTTCGGTATGAGGCTTTCGGTTCGGTACGCGGTACGCATTATGTATACCGAACGGTTCGTTGGACTAATTAATTATATTTGAAAAAAAAAAAAAGAGAAATATAATGATATGCGTTCAAAAAGGTAGCCCAATAACCCAAATGATGAAACAGGCAACGCCCCTGACACTCCCGAAGAAGAAAAAAACACCAACTTATAGTTATATGTTTATGCTAGGCTACTCAGTCAGATGCTCGCTCACTCAGCACGCGCTGAAGGCTCGTTGCAAAATGGCCAATGCGTTTAACAGACCAGAAATAGAAGATCCTCCAATAACCAACAGGTCTGGTGTTTGGGTGCACTTTGGATTCCCTTTAAGCTATAATGGTGATGGCAAGAGAGTGGTGGATAAAAAAACAATGGTATGTCGCATCTGCTACATGACAACAGGGTACACCAGCGAAAAAAAAAAAAAAACACCAGCGGGAATACTTGAAACATGTCAACTCATTTACGCCGACATCACCTTATTGTGTCAGTATCTGGGAAAAGACGAAAAAAAGGAGAAACATACACGCAACAAACTATCCCCGCAGCATTTAGACACCGGTACACCATTATAGCTTACAGGGAATCCAAAGTGCACCCAAACACCAGACCTGTTGATTATTGGAGGATCTTCTATTTCTGGTCTGTTAAATGCATTAGACATTTTGCAACGAGCCTTCAGCGCGTGCTGAGTGAGCGAGTGCCTTAGGGGCCGTTCACATATCGTGCCTAAAAATGCGTGGAAAACGCTAGGCGCGCCGCTTTCTCCTCCTTTCCAAAGCGCTCGGGCAGAAGCGATCTTTGATCTTTGCTAATCAACAATGACGTGCTCTCTCCATGAGACGTTCAGCAAAGGATAAATGGATTTGCAGCTCTAAAAATCGCTTGCAGTAGCTGTGCTACTAAATTTATTTCAAAATTGCAATCCATATACAACTATGATCAGCTGTTCCTTCATCTTGGCTGAGTTTTCAACGTTGTTACGGGAAAGGATGAGGCTGATTGGTTAGTTCTTGTCACATGACCTGCGGTGCGCTTACGGCATTCTGAAAAGTTGAGATATTTTTACATTTTGCTGTATCTAAAACGTACCGAACCGAACCGTGACATCAGTGTATCGTATCAAACCGAACCGTGAATTTTGTGAATCGTTACACCCCTAATATATATAAACCATGTCTGCATTTGTGATCGGAGAAACGACAAACAACAAGCTCTACTCTACACTGCTCAAATCTCACGTTTGAATAGTCAGTGGCAAATTCTTTACTGTAACGGTATATAAACTTCATAATCACGGGAAGAAGAAGGCGGGAACCGGCGAACATTCAAATTAAGCTTTAATAATAAAATAAAAACAAAACAGTGCAACCAAAACCAAACACAAAATAAAGCCCAGGCCTAGTCCTTTCTTGTCCTTCACTGTCATCGCTCCTCTTTTGTATCCTTCCGATCTCCTCTGTGGGACCTGAGACTGGTGAGTGGCACAGGTGTCGCTCATTTCACAATCACTCCACCGGCCTTGCTCCGTTCCCATGGCTCTCGGTGTCACGGTATGTGTTAGGAAACACGAAGAGAAGGAACCAATTGCAGTAAGTATGATAAGTATGATTTTTCTGGAACAGCGTCGGGCACCCCCTCGGCATCGGGTGCCACCTCGGCCTCTGGAACAGCGTCGGGCACCGCCTCGACCTCTGGAACAGCCTCGGCAACTGCCTCGGGAACGGCCTCGGGCACCGCCTCGGCCTCTGGAACAGCAATGGGCGCTGCCTCGACCTCGGGCACCACCTCGGCCTCTGGAACAGCGTCGGGCACCGCCTCGGCATCGGGCGCGGCCTCGGCATCAGGCACCGCCTCGGCCTCTGGAACGGCCTCGGGCACCACCTCGGTAACGGACTCGGGATCGGCCTCGGGATCGGCCTCGAGCACCGCCTCAGCCTCTGGACCAGCAACGGGCACTGCCTCGGTAACTGCATTGGGAACAGCCTCGGGCACCGCCTCGGCCTCCAGAACTGGATCGGGCGCCACCTCGGCCTCTGGAACAGCCTCGGGCACCGCCTCTGCATCGGGTGCCACCTCGGCCTTTGGAACAGCGTCGGGCACCGCCTCGACCTCCGGAACAGCCTCGGGCACCGCCTCGGTAACTGCATTGGGAACAGCCTCGGGCACCGCCTCGGCCTCTGGAACAGCAATGGGCGCTGCCTCGACCTCGGGCACCACCTCGGCCTCTGGAACAGCGTCGGGCACCGCCTCGGCATCGGGCGCGGCCTCGGCATCAGGCACCGCCTCGGCCTCTGGAACGGCCTCGGGCACCACCTCGGTAACGGCCTCGGGATCGGCCTCGAGCACCGCCTCAGCCTCTGGACCAGCAACGGGCACTGCCTCGGTAACTGCATTGGGAACAGCCTCGGGCACCGCCTCGGCCTCCAGAACTGGATCGGGCGCCACCTCGGCCTCTGGAACAGCCTCGGGCACCGCCTCTGCATCGGGTGCCACCTCGGCCTTTGGAACAGCGTCGGGCACCGCCTCGACCTCCGGAACAGCCTCGGGCACCGCCTCGGTAACTGCATTGGGAACAGCCTCGGGCACCGCCTCGGCCTCCAGAACAGGAACAGTAATGGGCGCTGCCTCGACCTCGGGCACCAGCTCGGCCTCTGGAACAGCGTCGGGCACCGCCTCGGTAACTGCATTGGGAACAGCCTCGGGCACCGCCTCGGCCTCCAGAACAGGATTGGGCACCGCCTCGGCCTCTGGAACAGCAACGGGCACTGCCTCGGCCTCCGGAACAGCATTGGGCACCGCCTCTGCCTCCAGGACAGCATCGTGCACCGCCTCTGCCTCCGGGACAGCATCGTGCACCTGATCTGGGGACTCAGGCTTTGAGTCGGCCATCTTGTGCTGTGGCGCTGGGTTGGCGGCCATCTTGTGCTGTGGCGCTGGGCTGGCGGCCATCTTGTGCTGTGGCGCTGGGCTGGCGGCCATCTTGTGCTGTGGAGCTGGGCTGGCGGCCATCTTGTGCTGTGGCGCTGGGCTGGCGGCCATCTCGTGCTGTGGCGCGGGGCTGGCGGCCATTTTGTGTTGTGGCGCTGGGCTGGCGGCCATCTTGTGCTGTGGCGCTGGGCTGGCGGCCATCTTGTGCTGTGGAGCTGGGCTGGCGGCCATCTTGTGCTGTGGCGCTGGGCTGGCGGCCATCTCGTGCTGTGGCGCGGGGCTGGCGGCCATTTTGTGTTGTTGCGCTGGACTGGTGGCCATCTTGTACTGTGGCGCTGGACCGGTGGCCAATTTGGGCATTGGCGCTGGGTTAGCGGCCATCTTGTACTGTGGCGCTGGGCTGACGGCCCTCCTGGGCAGTGGTGCTGGGCTGACGACCACCCTGCCGGAAGAGACAGGAGTGGCTGGGGCATCCCACCGACACCGAAACTGCAGGTAGCGCACAAATTCCCAGAACTCCAGCGTCTCCAACTGCTCCATCTCTGCCTGAGGCACTGGATCATCCAGGCCGCCATTGAAGTGGTCCTTAAGGGCCGCATCGTTGTATCCCAGGCCTTCAGCCAGGGACCAGAACACTTGAGCCAGGGCACCCACTTCGTTGCCCTCTTGACAGAGGGCGGTCAACCGAAGATACTTGACCCGCCTCTCCGCCATCTTGGCTGGGGAACGGAAAATTGACATACCGCTGGTTCCTATGTTGACGGAGTCCTTCTGTCACGTTATGTGTTAGGAAACACGAAGAAGGAACCAATTTGCAGGTACGTCGTTTATTAAAGGGGTAATCCAGTAGAGTAAACAGTCCAGGCAGGGTCAACACCAGAGAATCCAAAACATAAACACAAACAAGACACGAACGCAAGGCAAGGCAAGGCAAGGCAAGGCAAGATCAGGATGACGGGCATGAAACTGTAACATATAAACAAGGACTCCGTAACACAGACTAAGACAGACTGGGTATTTATACACAGAAGGGTAATGGGGAAACAGGAGACAGGTGGGGGAGACAATCAATTACGTAACAAGGAGGAAGGTGACCATATAAGGAAACAGGAAGTGCTCTGGGACAGACACCGTGAGAAGGAGGACATCTAGTGGAACCCCGGGGAACAACAACCCAGACACTGTGACACTCGGCTCGCCCCATATTTTGATTGCTTTGTTTGTTATCATTACTGAAATTTAATATGTTCATCTGCAGATCATCTACAGCTTTTCAAAAATTTGTCTCATTGTCTCATTATAATTTAGATTGTTAAATGCCTCTGAATGAAGAATATATTAATTATATAAGAATGTATTAATATATTAATATTAATTCATTCATTCACTCACTCATTGTGCTACAAGCTCAATGAAAAGCATTTTCATCTAAAAACTCTTACAGACCTTTGTATTAGACTGATTTTTCAAGTGAACCAACCATCAGAATGCAATGTTTTAATCACTAACATGAACTTTGCTTAACTTGATCCAGAAACATCATTCAGCTAGTTGATGAGGATGATTTAAACATGCACTGAGTGAGGTCCGTTTGACTCCCCTGCTGTGTCCTGATCCCGTCAGGGTGAGAGCAATCTCAGGCATTAGCTCTAAATACAGGCTTGTAGGAAACACAAGAGTGAGGATAATAATCCCAGCAGACTCTTTTTAGAGAATCATACAAATTTGCATACTGAATTTTTTGAGAAGCATAATTCTGAAGAAAGGAAGGTCAGAGCATTGAAGCTTTAGCGACACATGAGCACCTTTGGGTTGAATTATCATGTCAACCCACTGAGAATAATCAACCTCTTACTTATTAGGGAATCAGCATTCAACTCGCTTCAACAATAAGACCAGCATGGCATGAATTTGAGACTAGTTTCATAAGTCAATGAATATGTTAGGAATTAAATCACGTTCACTTACATATAATTTCCAGTAGAGAGCAAATCAGGTCAATGAGATTTTATTTTTTAAGAGTTGAACACTTTTATTCATTAAGGACACATTACATGTATCAAAAATTACAGTACAGACACTTAATGTTACAGAATATTTTTATTTTAAATAAATGCTGTTCTTTTGAACATTCTATTCATCAAATAATCCTAAAAATAAAATGTATCACAGTTTCCACACACAAATATATTATATTATTATAATTATTGTTTATTTTTATTTATTTTTTCTGGAACAGGAAACCAGCATATTAGAATGATTTCTGAAGGATCATGTGGCACTGAAGTCTGGACTAATGATGCTGCATCTGCATTCAATTTGCAAAAGTTCAGCATTGCATGCAGAAATACAGTGTAAAACAGGACAAACGTGCTGATAATGCAAGAGGATAATTGAGAACAATCAGTTTATCAGTTAAAAGGCCCATATGATGTTGCAAAAAAATATATTATTTTGTGTATTTGGTGCAATGCAGTGTGTTTATGTGGTTTAAGATAAAAAATTATTATCCACATAATGTATATTATTGTGGCTCCTCTATGCCCCACCTTTCTGAAACACATCAACTTTTACAAAGCTCATCTGAAAAGCGAGGTGTACGCTGATTGGCCAGCTTTCCAGTGCGTTGTGATTGGCTGAATACTTCAAGCATGTTACAGAAATGTTACAGCCCTTAACATACTGTGATGCTGAAACAAAACCAATAAAACCCATTACAAATGAAGCAGTTGTTGCATCCAGTGGGGACATAATTACTCATTATAATGACTATACTGGGTTTTTATGTGTTTTACTTACATTGCTGTGAGCTAGAAGCACCAGACTGTCCTTGCAAAGTTTTAACTGCTCCACTTTACAGAACAGCCTTTGAGCACAGACCCACTCTAGGCTACTCTTCAGGTTCAGGAAACAAAACGTGTCACACAGTGTCACACAGTGCTGGTCAGAATGAGGAATGCTGGCGGACTTGAGAATGGTGCAGCTGGCGGATTCGACTAATGAGTGGCCGGGGGCTTGGGGCAAAGACATGTGATGACCCCAGACTGGACTCTGCTTCATCCATGGTGAAAGCGATCCACAGTGCAACGTTGATTTATTTCTTCAGCGACCAGCACAGACCAGCTCTAGACATGACTAAGCGTACATTATCTTATTATACTGAGAATAAAAGTTACGGCTTCTTTCATTGCGCAAACATTTTGCCGGTGTTATGGAAATCTTTCCACACAGTTGCATAGACATGTGGGGGTGTGTTTAAACAGGCCTTTTTAGGAGGGCGTGGATAAGTCTTAACTTTTATAAAGAATATCTGAGACTTTTATTATTTTATTATTTGTATTGTTTTGGGACTTTAATCTTTGCAACTTTACAGATCTTCTTTATGCACCAAGAGCTTTTAACACTCCAAAGAGAATAAATAAATAAATAAATTTAAATCGAATCATATGACCCCTTTAAAGTCAGGTCATTGTTGATTCAGTGATGTTATCAACCAAATTGGTTCAGTTCTCTTCCAATAGTGTCTGTGCCAGATATTGTGACCAAGCAAGCCAAAGGTGACAGTGATAAGGAACCAAAACACCATAGGTGACAAAAAAAAAAAAAAAAAAAAAAAAAAGGATAAAGGGATAAACCAGGCTCAGTCAGGGGGATCAGTTCTCCTCTGGTCAGAACAAACACACTCTCACACACACACGTACACACACACACACACACACACACACACACACACACACACACACACATATATATATATATATATATATATATATATATATATATATATATATATATATATATATATGTATATATGTGCACTTTGTAGAAATCTCAGGACCAACTAAAGAAACTGACATGTTTTGGGTTAGAGGTTATACTTGTTAAAATTTGTTAATGTTAAATTTGAAGCTACTACCATGTTTTGTATTATTTAAATGACAGGATTCTGATTTTGTAGTCTAAGAAAGAGTTTCAAACCCAAAGATTCAAGTGAAATAATGAAATAAAGACAGAAAATCTGCAATCTCAGATTGCTGTGTGGTATCAGACTCTTCCCATTAATATTTAGCAGTTGTATCAATCTTACTGGTGAACTGACAGCATTTTATTTCCGTGTCGTTTAGAAAATGGATGCCAAGAAAGGAAATGAACAAGATGGTTTACATTAAGTAAGTACAATTTCATGCTATTTAATTAATTCAATTTCATTTTACTTGCTCACATTTCCAGTAATGTTTTATTTGCCATCCCACTCCGTTTTCCATTAAATGGATTCCAACCATGGACATTTGGATGCACACAGCATTTCCAAAATCACATCGAGGGAACATTAGGGTTCCAACTCCACTTTGATTTATAAAGGAGACCTGAGCTTCAGAGAACACCATGAGGCATGTCAATATCGAGTGAACAGATCTATTCTTCCCATTCCATAGGGACATTTTCATTAGACTTGCTGGTGTTCTTTGTTAAAAGTCCAAACTGACTCATTTTCCAATAGATTTTGCATTGCATATAGGGTCCCCCATGGCTGGTCTCACCATGGGCTCTCGGCCCAACACTGCTTTTTAAGTGATTATGTGTTTAATTTCAGCAGGTCATTGATTCAGCTCCATACTGTTTGGTTGCCATAAGCATAATTAAATTTTTCATAATTATTATTATTATTTTTTTATTTATTTTTTGCCCAGTCCCAGACAAACATTTAGGGCTAAAATAATTATTATACAATTATTTAATTATTTAAAGTTATTTTATACTGGACATGTTATATTTTTCATTCTGTCTCTTTCTATTATGCATCATTGTTTTTGGGAGACCATGCAATTTTAGCTTACTCCATTGTTTTGTTAAAGTTAGCTTTTTTTTCTTTAAATATATATTTACTATTCATATCCTGACTGTTGTTGTAAGTTTATATATATATATATATATATATATATATATATATATATATATATATATATTATTATTATATTATTATTATTTTTTTTTTTTTTTAAATCAACGTCACCTAAAATTTATTACGTTATATTCAATAATGAAATGATTGTTTTATTGTATATTTATATTTTTTATATTAATATCCTGGCTGCAGTATATATTAAACCTTATTTTATTTCCAAATCTGTTTCACCTAAAATGTACATTATAGCTTAAATCCAAGAACCAAATCTTATATTTTTCACATAAATTTGTTGACACTAACACATATATAGTTTTCCAAAAATGTATATGATTTCTGTATATTATTTAACATGATGTAAATCAAATATAATAATATACTGCAACATCATTGAACAATGCATCTTGTAGCGAACATTTATTTGATTATAGCTTGATATAAACCAGTTGAGTTAAGAATGATTTTCAGCGTATTTATCTGTTCTAGTGGTATAAACAATGTTGGTGTGATCATTTATAGGATATCCAGTCTGTGTGTCTGTCTTGTTTTTTTTTTTACAGTCTTGGACCTCTTTGAAGTTATTATATTGCATTCGCCTACACTGACAAAAGATAGATGTGCTGTTGACCTCTTTCTAAGGCCAAACAGCATGATAGAAGAGCATTTTCGCAGAGCTTCTTTGAACATCAAAGTTTGGAGAGTAACGGGATGCCTATTACCGACTCTGTAGTTTCACAGAGCATTTATAGATTTAAGTGTCTATCATCTGTCCATCTCATGCTGTACTGAAATAAGGTTGCTTTTCATAATAGCTTATGTATTGTTATACCAATTTACTGGTGACACCATGAATTTATATAGGTCCAAGCTATATGTCTCATTTGTTTAGCTATAAATATTTATGGTAACACTTTAGAATAGGTAACACATATTAGATGCTTATTAGCATGCATATTACTATAATATTAGCCAGTATTAGTGCTAATTAAGAACACATTAATGCCTTATTCTATTTGACCTTATTCTAGATACCTAATCTTACCCAATACCGAGACCTAACAACTACCTTACTTACTATTAATAAGCAGCAAATTTATAATTTATTGAGAGAAATGTCATGTTATTTTATGTGTTTAAAAGAACAGCAAGTATTTAATGCTGTTACGTTTTTGTTGTTATCATTGTGCTGAAGAGTAGACAGCAGGAAGGCAAACACCATTGACTCTATAAGCAATGGCTCTGCTAATGCCAATGACAAGTAACATCTTACTTGTTCATTAAATACATGTTTGTTTGTTTGTTGAGCATAATATAATAACATTATATTTTAGCACCTTTGACAGGGAAATACATGTTCCTTTTTTTTCATCTTGCAGTGCAATCAATGAGTTTCTGTTTCAGTAAAAATGGCACCTATGTAGTAAACAGACAGCGATGCAGCTCAATAAGTTGTAAACGAGCTAGTGTATATAACAGCAACATGGCTGACATTATGGATGTAGCTAAAGCTTACACACAGGCATGAGCTTCTCTCCACAGCCGTCTGACCTGTTGAGCAGTTGCTGGGAGAATATTCTTTTTTTTTTCCTTCTTCATGTGGATTTGGGATCATTTTCAAAGCTTAAGAAGTAGTAAGACTGAGACTGAAGTGTGTGAAGCAGGTTGTGGATAAGCACAGAAGAGCAGGTTGGTAAAGGTCAGGAGGGTGGTTAATTTAATCCAACCCTGATGGTGCCTGAGTTTTTGATGGAAATCCCAGTGGCCATTAACAAAGCAATTTGTCACTGCTTTAATCACTTTCAGTCCTTATTCTGTTGGTTTTCACACTCTGTTCTGCTTTTTATAGATCCAAACATTTGTCCGATTTAATTCATTTCTGTAGCATGATGAAATCCTTTAGTTCCATCTCAAAGCTTTAAATTTAACATAAAATTATTAATATTTCTTATTCTTTGTTGCCTCAAGTTGATTGACCCAGGTGTTTTCAGTTCATGGCATCATCCAATAATTGTTGCTGCTCTTCTTACAAATCTTGCACTATGTTCCTGATTTGGTGTAAAAGATCGTCAGACAAATCCAACAAGCATAACCAAATTACGCCTTAACAAATCTGAAAATGTCAAAGGCTGTTTCCAGCCTTTCACCAGTACTGGGTCATAGAAAGATTCTACAATGAATTAGACATATCAAGTTTATCCAGCACTCTCTTTGTTTTCAGTATTATAAAGTACCCTGTTATAGTGTGAAATCAAAAAATAAGTGTTAGCCGGTTTGAGTAAATCAAACTGTACTGCAAACAAATCCATACCAAATTGCAAACCTGTTTGACCAATTAGATCAAAAGAGTGATTAATTTGTGAACCTGCCATCACTAGTTTTGATCCTAAACAGCTGCTAGACTACACATAGGAAATGACTGCTAAAATACTATTAGGGGAAAATTATTTTCAGGTCAGTACATGGTATCCACCGTCAGAAAGGATTTATCAGAAATATTTTACCGGAACAGATGCATTTCACTGGGGCTTGTTGTCACGGTTGGTAAACCGTGATCTCGGGGTGTTTACACTTTGTGGTGAATTCTGTGTGTTCAGCGTCTGCACTGATTAGTTGTGGCGTCTCCGTTAATTGTATCAGCAACAGCTGCCACTCATTACTCATCCACTATATAATGGCTTGTCTCACGTCTTGTGTTTGTGATATCGTTGTTTAATGTTTGATGTGGTTCCCCTGTTCGTTTGGCTCTCAGTGTTGTTTGCGTTTGGATGTCTGTGTTTCCCTAGAACCTCATCCACTCTCCGCACCTTCACTCAGCCACGGACACTTACCTTCGACTCTATTCCCCGCAGTTCCTGTGTCACTCTCTCCTGCTGCCTTCATGCCGACGTCATCTGGATAACTCACCTTCTCTCCGTCATCTACTGGATTCCTCACCCCTTCACCATCTCCACAGATTATCGTTGTCTCATCGTCCCTGTTTGTTTGTGTACTCTGATTTCATATCTTCCTATTAAACTTGTTAACTCGCACTTGCTTCCAGACTGTCCTTTCACCCACCGTCACACTTGTATTCCAATAAATATGGTCTAGTGATGACCCGGTTGTATCTTGACAATATTTTGATCTACTGAAGCAAATAGGTGTCATAGTCATAGAGTGACCATATGTGCCGTTCATACGGGACACGTCCCAGCCAGGATTTCAATATTGCCTAAAATATCCAGGTTTTGGCTATTTGCACTCCTGCTGGTTGATCATTGTGTAACATTCATGATCTTAATATAGCCACAATGATCTTAATATAGCCACAGAGTATGGTCACAGCACTACCTACCTACATTAAGGACTCGGGAGCAACCAATGTTCCATAGCCTTAGAAAGGAAAAGATGGTTCATGCCTGAACACTTTACACTAATGGTGCATTATGTCTTAAGTTTCATTGCATCAAGCGATGACAGCAAATTGTATTTTGTTTTTATTATTGGTATTTTTATTAGTAGTAGAGTCAAGACATAGACGAGAGCCAGAGGTAACTGAATCCAAGCACAGTTATTTATTTAAAGATAGTGAGAGTCAGTGACAGTGTTTTTCAGGTAGACAGGTAGACAGTATTTTTCAGGTGCAGGTTTGGTGCAGATCACACAGTGCAAATTGAAGGAAGGTGAGTAAGTCTTTTACAAAGTTGTCAATGCCACTCAATCACAGTTCGCTAATCCTTTTCTATTTCACAGATCCTTCTAAGAACCGGAGGATATAAGGAGTTTCTGGGAAATTGCTGGATTTCAGGCCACGGGATAGTGCTCAGAAGTCCTGACGACAGTAGACTAATGACACAGAGGTTAGTGTTTAAAAGGTAAGTATACTTTACGTCAAAAGGATCTGCGGTGCATCGGATTATAGCGAGATAGCCTTCAATGGTCCGTTCCTGTTGGAGGCTTGATGTTGATCTGGGTCTATGATGAATGTGATCGTTGTGAGATGGATGGGACCTGTCTTGACTGGTCCCTGACATTACCCCCCCTCTAGGGTCCACGTCAGTGGACCTCATCCTCCGACGTCGTTGGGCTCTGCCACGGGGTCGTGGAGCTGGTTTCTCTGGATACTGAGTATGGAATTCAGTGAGCATATTAGGATCAAGGATATCATGACGAGGTACCCAACACCTTTCTTCAGGACCATAACCCTCCCAGTCTACCAGATACTCGAGTCGACCACCACGACGTCGGGAGTCCAGTATATCCTTTACCGTGTAAATGGGCTTGGCTTCTACGGGTGGTAACGGGGGGGTTTTTGTCAGGGACCGAGTCTGCAGAGGGAACAGAAACAGGTGAGTAATGGGGTTTTAATAGGGAGATATGAACTTGGCAGGTTAGCGAAGCCGGTAAGTGACTGGGTTGATTTGTTTTTCTATTGGGAAGGGACCGATGTACTTTGGACTTAGCTTATTGCAGTGTTGCATCAATTGAATGTCACGGGTGGAGAGCCAGACCAATTGCCCAGGTTGGTACGTGGGTGTTTGGCAGTGGTGAGCATCAGCACATAGCCGGTGCTTGTTGAAGGAGGTGGTGTGCCTGATTCCAAACCCTTTCACTGTCTTGCATCTAAGTATTTATGGCGTGGACTTCGTAGTGTTCACCGGACCAGGGAAACAGTGGGGGCTGATAACCTAGGATACATTGGAATGGAATCATGTTTGTGGATGCTTGCCAGAGGGAATTTTGAGCACATTCTGCCCAGACTAATGTCGGACACAATGTCTTCAGGAATGCCAAAATTGTAGAATACATGTTCAAAGAGTAATTTAGCTGTGTCAAAGGAGGTAACAGGGCTTTCAGACGGATCAGTTTACATGCTTTGGAGAATCGGTTGATAGCCACGAGGATACATGTGTTTCCATCTGAAACTGGAAGGTCGGTCACAAAGTCGATTCTGATGAGGGCGGTGAGGGATGGGTAACGGGACTAGTTGGCTTGGCGTGGTACCTTGCTTAAGGTGCAGAGTGTGCACCCCTGAATAAACGTCTTGATGTCGTTCAGCATTCCTGGCCACCAGTACTTTTGTTGGCATGTGGAGCATGTTTTGATGATGGTAGGTTGACCTGTTCCAATGGAGGATTGAGCGGAGGAGATGAGAGCAGTGCGGAGATCTTCAGGTATGTAGATCTTATTTACAGGGCACTCTGGAAGAATGGGTAAGTCTTGTGACCTGTTTGTCGAGGTCTCACTTGATGGGGTTGACAAATAACTTGGTGGGTAAAATGGGCTCGGGTTCTTCAAGAGTTTCCTCGGGAGCATGGAGGCGGGAAAGAGTATCTGCTCTCGTAAACTTTGATCCTGGATGGTTGGCTATTTGGAAATTGAATTTGGTAAAAAAAACAGAGCCCATCATGCTTGGCGAGGGTTAACTCTCTTGGCTTCTTTCAAATACTGGTTCTTATGGTCAGTAAGGACGAGAAATGGATGTCAGGCCCCAACCAAACAGTGTCGAGTTCACAGCTAGGAGCTCCCGATTGCTAATGTCGTAGTTTCTCTCAGCAGGTGATAACTTACAGGAAAAGAAGGCACAAGGCATGGGTTTGGATGAATTTTCAGGGTATTGTGAAAGGATGGCACCAACGACTGTTGTTGAAGCGTCCACTTCTACAATATATATATTTTTTTTTTTCTCAGGATCTGGATGCTGGAGTAGTGGAGCAGTGACAAAGATGGTTTTGAGCTCTTGGAAGGCATGCTCAGCTTCAGGGTTCCAGTGGAGGGTTTTCGGTTTTCCTTTCAGGAGTGATGTTAATGGGGCTGTGATCAAGCTGTACTTGTTTGTGAATCGACTGTTAAAAAAATAGCAAAACCTAGGAATCTCTGTAGGTCTTTGATCGACTTGGGTG
Organism: Carassius auratus; assembly: GCF_003368295.1. Lineage (NCBI taxonomy): Eukaryota > Metazoa > Chordata > Actinopteri > Cypriniformes > Cyprinidae > Carassius > Carassius auratus. The sequence goes on along the minus strand of NC_039243.1, from coordinate 20,799,866 downwards.
TGGGCCATGAGGTAATGGCTTGGGTCTTATGGTCATCCATCCTGACTCCTTCTGCACTGAGATGGTAACCTAGGAACTCAATGGAAGTCTGGTGAAAACACACACTTCTCCGCTTTCAGAAACAGGGACATTTTTTGGAGCCATTGCAGCACTAGTGAGACATGACGTTGGTGTTCTGTTTGATTATTGGAGAAGATGAGAATGTCATTGATGTACACAAGAAAGAAGCGGTTTAGGAACTCTCGGAGGACTTCATCCATGAAGCTCTGGAACACAGCAGGGGCGTTTACTAGGCCGTACAGCATGACAAGATATTCAGTGACCTGTAGGCGTGATGAGTGCCATCTTCCATTCATCTCCTTTCCAAAACCTGATATGATTGTAAACACTCCTGAGGTCCAGTTTGGTGAACTTTGGTGATGCGGGCTTTGCAGAGTTTTTCAAGAATGAACGGGGTGAATAACTCCTTATGAATACTTTAAACACATAGGGTGATGGGTGTTATTTGAAAGGTTACATACCCCTGGCTGATGACTGGTCACTGCATGAATGGTGTATGGCTTTGAGGTACAGGTTTTTTGTAGCCTGAGTCTTCTGATGAGGTTTCCAGAGATAAAGTTGCCTGCTGAACCGGAATCTACGATGGCAAATTATTATATATATATATATATATATATATTTTTTTTTTATGTCAAACATTATTTCCAAATTATTAATATTCTTCATTGATTTTCATCCAAATGCACTTAAGATATACAGAATTATTTTTAACATTACGGACTATTAACATTTCTGTAACACGCATGCATTACACCAAATACACAACAAAATGTTTTTTTTTTTTTTTTTAGCAACGTCATATGACCCCTTCAAATGTGTCACGGTTCAGGGTGCCTTCTTGGCTCCTCTTGTTATCTGTGTTATCCTGTTATTTTCAGCAGCTCGTGGTCTGGGCAATCAGTGCTGATCTTGCAGCGGGAATGCACAGATCATGAACTGACTCTCCCTCACCTGTTGCTTATCCCCCATTCCCATATACGTCCCAGCTTTTCTGTCATTAGTAGATTGTTTTGTCTGAGTGTCCACAGTCTCTGCCGGCCAGCTCTGGAATCTCTGTCAACTTGTGCGATGTTTAATTATTGTTTATGTTATTTTGTGTTTTCTGGTGAGAATAAAGAGCTCCTCTCTCACTACTCCTCTGCATCTGAGTCCTCAAATTATCCCAGGCCATAACAAAATGTTATCAGACATTATCAAGATGAATTTGTTCTGATAGTTTAACTCATGTTTTTGTTATATTGTATTACCTTTATTACCATGGGTATTTTTTTCCATTATGTCACTGCAAAATGTAAATGTACAGCTCTTACAACAAGAACAACAATTATAATAATAATAGTAATACAAATGTGTAATTAATTTATTTGCATTTAATTTTGAAGTTGCATTTAAAAGAAAAGATTTGCAAGAAGCTTTAAAACTCTTGTGGTTTGAATGGGAAATATGCTGCTGTTCTGGACATCAACTTAGTAAACGTGCATTATGAGACACTCTGAAATAAACATCAAACAAATGTTCTTGGCCAGAAATCTGTATTGAAAGGACAAATTGAGCATTTTGTCAAATTTAACAGCAGCCAAAGCATGTCTTCATGCTAACATTACAAAGCCTTTCACCCACAACAGCTAAAGAAATTGTAATAGTCACGGATAAGCTTAAAGACTTACGTTTTCTGCTTAGAGAGGATTTGGGCCACGCGTGTAACATTAATGACCCCTTTCTTGAGAAGGTTAAGACCGACACTCAAACTAAATACATTCATTATGGGGTATAATTGGCAGATAGCTGCATTTAATAGGATTTGTGGACAGGGCTCAATTGAGGCCCTCAAAGCATTTACTTCGCCCCTTGACTTTGCCTTATGTAGTTAAGCTGTGGGTTTTCATCTGACATTTTATTTTTTGAATGATGCTTCCAGACCGTACTCATTAAGGACTCAGGAGCAACCAACATTTGATTGCCTTTGAAAGGAAAAGTGGGTTTATGCTTGAGTACTTAACCCTAACAGTACATTTTGCAGAACACACTCATTCCGTTCAATGTTGAAATTGGTGAGAACACAACATAGGGTGCGTTGGATATGATGAGTACTATAAACATTTTGTTATGGGCTAGGAATTATTTTCTCACTCTTATTGTGCTTCAAATTAGTGTCAACATATGAGAACACAAATGTTTATTTTTTATTTTTTTATTTTTTTATTTTTTTGAGGTATGAACTATCCTCAAGTTTATAGATTAATAATGCTTACTTCAATTTACTTGTATCCCTGTATGTTTTTGTCCTTGTGCTGAGTGGGGTGGGGCAGAGAGCTGTGGGAGCAGAGCGAGGTGGTGGAGTAAATGATAATGAGCGACACCTGCGCCACTCACTCGAGTCCCACAGAGGAGGTCCAGAAGGATAAAAGTATGAGTGACGATAGTACAAGACGAGGGAGGACCAGGTCTGGACTTCATGTTGTTATTATTATTCATGTTAAACGCTGTCACGTTTACTTTTGTTTTGCTCATTTGTTTGTTAAAGTTTTGTATTTAAACATATGCTGGTTCCCACCTCCTTCTTCCCGATCGATCTACGAACATTGTTAAATTGGTGCGGAAAGCCGGGAAAAACCCAGGGCAAAATTTGTGCAGCAGAGCCAGATAACGAACGTACACGCCCATTGCCGGAGCGTTTTTCATTCTCGAGTCAAGAACCGGCTACATCGGTTTTCGGATCACCAGTACACTGAACCGAGAACCGTTTCTGTCGGACGCATCCGGTTCGAGAACCGAGGAGCTGATGATACTGCGCATGAGGTATCATCTGATTCTTTGCTAATGTTATGATCTCTGTCCACTGGAACGCTATCGCTTTTAATTTAAATCGGGTTATTTAAAACAATTACTTATCAAACAGATAGAATTAGGAATAAAGGTCTGCCTCTAAGAAAAGCCTGCTTAAAATAAAAGCCTGTTACCTTCTGCAGTTCAGGTAAATAAAGGTCCCAGCTTTTATTTGAGGAATAACGGTATATATATATATATATATATATATATATATGTATATTTAGTTCAGTCTGGTTCTCAAATCTGATTGGGTGCAGCCTTTAAAATTTTTCCCACAGTGAGTGTCATGGCTGATGCCCAAATCCAATATAATTTTACAGATAATAATGTTTAAGTCACAGATTTTTTTTTTTTTTTTTTTTAGAGGATAATGTACTTGTGTATACTTTAAATATGTGGTCTGTTAATAAAGATATTTTCTTAATGAAAATTTGCTTCAAAGTTTTCTGAGATGTGAGCACCTGGACGTCACCTGAACCGCTGACCAATGTTAATTTCGTTAACAAAGACGATGACGAAAAATATTCATAAACGAACATTTTTAATGTGAATAAGATGAGACGTTGACGAGCTAAAAAAAATATCTGATGATGAAATTATGAACAAATTTATACCGTGTCTTCATTAACTAGACGAGACTGGACTATAATGTTATTATTATTGTCTTTCAAAATGTGCATCCCTGTCATTAGATTGTGATCAGATAATGGCTGTTTGTTGTTGATTAACTTAAATTTAGTGAAGGCGGGATAGGCGGAATCATGCTGACAGAAGTGTTCTCTCTCGCACGAGCGCGGACGCTCCACTTCTTCATTTCGTACATAGAGAGCGCGATCAGTTCTCAGCGTTAAAATACACATAGCAGTCCAAATATTTTTATACTTTGCTGTTGTTGTTAAATATATATACTCTCACTTTTGATATATATATATATATATATATATATATATATATATATATATATATACAGTACAGACCAAAAGTTTGGACACACCTTCTCATTCAAAGAGTTTTCTTTATTTTCATGACTATGAAAATTGTAGAGTCACACTGAAGGCATCAAGGGTATTTGACCAAGAAGGAGAGTGATGGGGTGCTGCGCCAGATGACATGACCTCCACAGTCACCGGACCTGAACCCAATCGAGATGGTTTAGGGGTGAGCTGGACCGCAGGCAGAAGGCAAAAGGGCCAACAAGTGCTAAGCATCTCTCGGGGAACTCCTTCAAGACTGTTGGAAGACCATTTCAGGTGACTACCTCTTGAAGCTCATCAAGAGAATGCCAAGAGTGTGCAAAGCAGTAATTAAAGCAAAAGGTGGCTACTTTGAAGAACCTAGAATATGACATATTTTGAGTTGTTTCACACTTTTTTGTAATGTATATAATTCCATATATAATTCCACATGTGTTAATTCATAGTTCTGATGCCTTCAGTGTGAATCTACAATTTTCATAGTCATGAAAATAAAGAAAACTCTTTGAATGAGAAGGTGTGTCCAAACTTTAGGTCTGTACTGTATATATATATATATATATATGCTCAAACCAAATAAAGGAAATTGAGATAGAATTATATAATTGTTTATAAAATTGTTTTTCAACATAAATTTTCTCATATTTGCAACAAAACTTTGTAAACTGTAAAGCCTAAAGCAACAGACTCAACATTCAGCCCCTCAATAACAACACATTTACACAACGTTGCAATACACATCATGACGTGAAACACAATAACAGCATTTATCATAGGTGTATATTCATACTTGTTGAGCTTCAATAACAGTTCAAATTCATCATGCAAAGACTGCAAATGACTATTATCCTTTCAAAACATTAACTCTGGCAACTGTAGACATAAAAGAAAAAGGGTTTCGTGTCAAACGGAATGAGTGAGATGCCTTCACTTAAGCTGGATTTAGGTGTCTTCTCGTTTTGACAGCTGACATTCCCCACTGCAATTCATATGATTTTCCCAGTTCTAGAATGTGGCTGAAACAGTAAAAATGACATTGGAGTGATTTATCAATGTGCTTTGTTGTTTCTGTTTTTCTTTTCGCTACTGTTTTCATTTATTCCCTCCCTGACTGCATACACTTCCCATAATACACAAAATGATCTTGGGAAATGCTGGGACTGGTGGTGATATTTCAATTAAGTGCTCTGTGGGACACCCACCACCATACTGGTTGGGAATTAGATGTTTCTTATGGAGGAGAGATGGAAAAGGTAACCCATCATATTATACTGTATGTGTTTTTCTATTAACAAAAATTGTAAATGTTGTTCTTAGTTGCATCCTCTTAGGCTCTTTAGGGTGCTTGGGTCTCAACATGACTTTTGCAGTGATGGTATTACATTTATTAACCATGCCATTAACCCAAAGGGAGGACACAAATTTTAAGTTGCTGCCTAAATATAATGAAAAATGTATTTGTGGTCTGTGCTCGATAACTGCCAGTGGCCTTTGATAGAGAGGTTTCGCTTATTTATTTATTTTTTTCTCTATCCAACTTCAAGCTTCTGGTGAACTGAAGGAATTTATTACAAAGCTGACTTGTATTGCACTTCAATTGAGAGCCTTGGGGAATTCTGCAGTGTTTTGTGGGTGAGTCCTAGCCTATAAAGATGCATTGTGTTTTTGTGTTTTGTTTCTCCTTTGTGCCGAAAACTCTTTTTACAGGCTGACACTCTTGGGCAGTCAACAGGTCCAACAAACTCTTTCATACTGAGTGGTTTGTGTGTTTACTTTTTCATAATAATACAGTCCTCTCTCATACTTTTCTTCTTTCAGTTTTGGAGTGTATTGTATTTTTATTGGTATTTTTCAATATATTGCAAATGTATTTACTGTTACTTTTGATAAGTTTAATTAATTTATTGTCAAGAATCCTAGCTAACAGGGAATGCGCTTTTGAACAGTGTTTCCCATTACACTGCCAGAAAGAAAAGAATGTCTTCTGCTTATGTGAATGTAAGCTTGAAAGCTATATATATACACTCACCTAAAGGATTATTAGGAACACCTGTTCAATTTCTCATTATGCAATTATCTAATCAACCAATCACAGGGCAGTTGCTTCAGTGCATTTAGGGGTGTGGTCCTGGTCAAGACAATCTCCTGAACTCCAAACTGAATGTCAGAATGGGAAAGAAAGGTGATTTAAGCAATTTTGAGAGTGGCATGGTGGTTGGTGCCAGATGGGCCGGTCTGACTTACTGTGTGGTGTGGAAAGATGAGGACCCAAGAGCGATTATGCAAAAAGGAAGCGTCTTTAATAGAGTAGCGTTGTAACAGAAATAAGTCTTTGAAATAACAACAAAAGGCGGCCGATGAGCCGGTACCCAAAAGGTAAACACAGTCTTTTACGTGAATGGGCAAACAGAGAGTTCTTGTAGATAAACGGGCCGGCGCTCGGGCAGCGTGTTGAGATAAACGTTAGCTGGATAAACTCAGGCGGCAGGTACGGTAACTTTCACGAGTACCCGTCAGCACCAGCAGGACTGGACAGAGAGCAGAGCAATAGGTTAACCCAGAGCACCGTTAGATCTGACCTGTGACTGGAGCACGAAAGGCAGGATAGGGTCCGACACGACAGGACTAGACAGGACTGGCACAAGATGATTGCGAAGCATCAGCATCTACAGCAAACGAAATAATCAAGCAGAGAACACAAAAAATGGGGACTTAGAAATAGCCAGGGTGATTAGGGAGAAGCGAGAACAGGTGTGAATCTATTAGCGAGACAGAGGAGAGATAATGAGAAACAGCTGAAGAGGAGTGTGAGTGTAGCGAAGAAAAACAGCAGGGGGGGAGGAGAGAAGGAAAACCGAATCCATGACAGTGCCCCTCCCCTAAGGAGCACCCCCTGGTGCTCCCAAGGGAGGAACCTGGCGAGTGCGAAGGAAATCATCGATGAGAGAGCGGTCCAGCACGTCCCTGGAGGGGATCCAACTTCTCTCCTCAGGACCGTAACCCTCCCAGTCAACGAGAAACTGGAGACCCCGACCACGATGACGCATATCCAGTAGTTTACGCACTGTGTAAACGGGGGCATCCTCGACACGAATGGGGATAGATGGGGGGGTGGGAGCAGGTGCGCGTACGAATGGTTTAATGCATGAAATATGAAAAACGTGATGGATGCGACACAGATTGGGATGGAATTTTAGTTTGACCGCGACAGGACTAACGATCTTAGAAACCTGATAAGGTCCGATAAAGCGGGGGGCCAGCTTGCGGGAGGGAGTCAGGAGAGGTAAATTTTGGGTGGATAGCCACACTTTCTGACCACAATGATACTTAGGCCCTCTGAAACGATGCTTATTGGCGTACTTTCGAGTACGGGACTTGGTGCGACAAAGCGTGGATCTAACTATTCTCCAGGTGCGCTTATAGCGATTGATGAACGCCGTCACATTGGAGTCCGCATTCTGCAAAGTAATAAACTGGCATTCTGCCAGTAATAAAATCAAGGGCTATGTGAGACCAGGGCCGGGACGGAGTGGGTAGTGGTCTTAAGAGACCCGCCGGCGGAGAACTGCTAGATTTGGTCTGTGCGCAGACTGTACATGACGCAATGAAACGTCGCGAGTCACGGTCAAGAGTAGGCCACCAGAAGCGCTGGCGAATAGTGGAGAGTGTGCCCCGAATGCCGGGATGGGTGGTTAATTTGGAGGAATGAGCCCACTGAAGAACTGCTAAGCGTGCCGAAACGGGAACAAAAAGGAGGTTCCTAGGGACATTACGCGGAACGACGGAGTTAGACAGGGCGCGTTTAACTACCCTCTCTATTCCCCAGACCAGCTCATCAACAACACGAGAGGGAGAGATTATTCCCTCGGAGGTGGAGGGTGAGTCTGAGGAATCAAAGAGGCGAGAGAGAGCATCGGCCTTCACGTTCTTAGACCCAGGGCGATATGAGATCGAGAAATCGAAACGGGCGAAAGATAGAGCCCAGCGAGCCTGACGTGCGTTAAGCTGCTTAGAGGAGCGAATGTACTCTAGGTTACGGTGATCTGTCTGTCCACACGATAAACGGTAAGGAAGCACCCTCTAACCAATGACGCCACTCTCCCAAGGCCAAACGTATGGCCAGCAGCTCACGATTGCCTACATCATAGTTGCGCTCCGCAGGCGAGAGACGGTGGGAAAAAAAGGCACAGGGGTGCAACTTATTGTCGGATGAGCGTTGGGAGAGGATTGCTCCCACCCCTACCTCTGACGCGTCGACCTCAATAGTGAATTGTTTAGAGCTATCAGGGGTCACGAGAATAGGAGCTGAGATGAAGAGAGACTTTAAGTGATCAAATGCATTCTGAGCGGACTCTGACCACCTAAAACATGACTTGACTGACGTTAAAGCCGTAAGAGGAGCCGCTACTTGACTGAAGTTACGTATAAAACGTTGATAAAAATTTGAAAACCCCAAAAACCATTGGAGCGCGACACGAGAGTCAGGGATTGACCAATCGGAAACCGCCCGAACCTTAGCAGGGTCCATACTAACGCCATCTACGGAGATCACAGAGCCGAGGAAGGTGACGCTGGGCACGTGAAAAGTGCATTTCTCAGCCTTTACAAACAGGTGATTCTCAAGTAGGCGATTCTCACCTGCTGTACGTGTACCTCGAGAGATGGAGAGAAAATCAATATATCGTCAAGATACACAAAGACAAAGATATTAAGCATGTCTCTAAGAACGTCATTGATTAACGTCTGGAAAACAGCTGGGGCGTTCACGAGCCCGAACGGAAGCACCCGATATTCCAAGTGCCTTAACGGTGTATTAAACGCAGTGTTCCATTCATCCCCCTCCCTTATACGAATGAGATGGTACGCATTGCGAAGATCCAACTTGGTGAAAACTCTAGCCCCCTGAAGCAAATCAAAAGCGGATGACATGAGCGGTAAGGGGTAGCGATTCTTGACGGTCACGTCATTAAGCCCACGATAATCGATACAGGGACGTAAAGACCCGTCTTTTTTCTTAACAAAGAAAAACCCTGCCCCGGCTGGCGAGGAGGAAGGGACTATGGTACCGGTGTTAAGAGACTCGGACAGATATTCCTCTAATGCCTTTCGTTCGGGCGCGGATAGAGAGAACAATCTACTGCAAGGGGGTGTGGTCCCGGGTAAAAGTTTTATACTACAATCATACGGCCGGTGAGGAGGGAGAGAAGTTGCCCGTGAACGACTGAAAACCGCCCTCAAGTCATGATATTACTCCGGCACTCCGGTCAAATCACCCGGCTCCTCCTGAAACACAGAAACAGAGGAAACAGGGGGATTAGCAGACAATAAACATTCGACATGACAAGACAGGTTCCAAGAGAGGATGTTATTATTAGACCAGTTAATGTGAGGATTGTGTTTAACTAACCAGGGATTTCCTAAAACTAAAGGAGCAAAGGGGGAGCGGAAAATTAAAAAGGAAAGGGTTTCGTGATGATTACCAGAGACAGTGAGAGATAAAGGAGCAGACTGAAAATGAACCCTGGGTAGGGGACTTCCATCTAGGGCAACAAGGGGAGTGGCCTCCTCCCGCTCCCTCAAAGGGACACCTTGCTTGCGGGCCCAGGACTCATCTAGGAAATTCCCCTCAGCCCCAGAGTCTATTAAGGCATTACAAGAGACTAACAAACCAGACCACTGCAGGATAACGGGAATGACAGTGCGCGATCCTGAAGGAGAGATTGAAGTAGCGCTCGCCAATAATCCCTCACCGACTGACGAGCGCTTGCCCTTTACTGGACATGATGCCACTAAGTGGTTGGCTGCGCCACAATACATGCAGAGACGATGAATAATGCGACGTTCCCTCTCCTTGGTGGAAATGCGCAGTCCACCTAACCGCTTGGGCTCTGGTTCAGGCTGAGTAGGTTGGGGGGAAGAGACAGGTGCGGCGGTGGAACGAGTGGGGAGATCCATGGGCCCGGAGCGGCGGCGGAGATCAAACCTCTTCTCTGTACGTATGGCCAGATCAATGAGGAGGTCGAGACGAGTTGGCAGATCATGGACGAGGACCTCGTCAAACACCCGAATCATCTCCTCCTTGAAGTAGTCAAAGCTGGCGATGAACTCGACCTAAGCCTCCCAAGCGGCAGTTCCCCACTCGCGGGCATGTCCAGTCAGGAGCGAGATGACGTAAGCGACCCGAGCTCGCTCTCTAGCGTAGGTCACTGGATTGAGAGAGAAGACAAGTTCACATTGGGTGAGAAACGACCGACACTGTGCGGGCTCACCGGCATAACAAGGAGGGTTGTTGACTCTGGGCTCTGGGGATTCCAACCCCCTGGAAGCAGGAGAACCCGCCTTAAGTTGGTGAACCTGCGTAGACAAATCCGTGAGCTGGGCAGCCAGAGAATCTGCCGCGCACCGAACAGTGGCTAGCTCCATGTGATGTCTTCCGAGCATGACTCCTTGCAGCTCAACGGCAGTCTGAATCGGGCTTGCACTCGCTGGGTCCATTATTGGCTTGATTATTCTGTGGTGTGGAAAGATGAGGACCCAAGAGCGATTATGCAAAAAGGAAGCGTCTTTAATAGAGTAGCATTGTAACAGAAATAAGTCTTTGAAATAACAACAAAAGGCGGCCGATGAGCCAGTAACCAAAAGGTAAACACAGTCTTTTACGTGAATGGGCAAACAGAGAGTTCTTGTAGATAAACGGGCCGGCGCTCGGGCAGCGTGTTGAGATAAACGTTAGCTGGATAAACTCAGGGGCAGGTACGGTAACTGTCCCGAGTACCCGTCAGCACCAGCAGGACTGGACAGAGAGCAGAGCAATAGGTTAACCCAGAGCACCGTTAGATCTGACCTGTGACTGGAGCACGAAAGGCAGGATAGGGTCCGACACGACAGGACTAGACAGGACTGGCACAAGATGATTGCGAAGCATCAGCATCTACAGCAAACGAAATAATCAAGGAGAGAACACAAAAAATGGGGACTTAGAAATAGCCAGGGTGATTAGGGACAAGCGAGAACAGGTGTGAATCTATTAGCGAGACAGAGGAGAGATAATGAGAAACAGCTGAAGAGGAGTGTGAGTGTAGCGAAGAAAAACAGTAGGGGGGGGAAGGAAAACCGAATCCATGACATACTGGGATTTTCACGCACAACCATTTCTAGGGTTTATTATGAATGGTGTGAAAAGGGAAAAAACATCCAGTATGCGGCAGTCCTGTGGTCGAAAATGCCTTGTTGATGCTAGAGGTCAGAGGATAATGGGCTGACTGATTCAAGCTGATAGAAGAGCAACTTTGAAATAACCACTCGTTACAACAGAGGTATGCAGCAAAGCATTTGTGAAGCCACAACACGCACTACCTTGAGGCGGATGGGCTACAGCAGCAGTAGACCCCACCGGATACCACTCATCTCGAATACAAATTGGAAAAAGAGGCTACAATTTGTATGAGCTCACCAAAATTGGACAGTTGAAGACTGGAAAAATGTTGCCAGGTCTGATGAGTGTCGATTACTGTTGAGACATTCAGATGGTAGAGTCAGAATTTGGCGTAACATGGATCCATCATGCCTTGTTACCACTGTGCAGGCTGGTGGTGGTGGTGTAATGGTGTGGGGGATGTTTTCTTGGCACACTTTAGGCCCCTTAGTGCCAATTGGGCATCGTTTAAATGCCACGGCTTACCTGAGCATTGTTTCTGACCATGTCCATCCCTTTATGACCACCATGTACCCATCCTCTTATTCCTGCAGGATAATACACCATGTCACAAAGCTTGAATCATTTCAAATTGGTTTCTTGAACATGACAATAAGTTCACTGTACTAAAATGGCCCCCACAGTCACCAGATTTCAACCCAATAGAGCACCTTTGGGATGTGTTGGAACGGGAGCTTCGTGCCCTGGATGTGCATCCCACAAATCTCCATCAACTGCAAGATCCTATCCTATCAATATGGGCAAACATTTCTAAAGAATGCTTTCAGCACCTTGTTGAATCAAAGCCATATAGAATTAAGGCAGTTCTAAAGACGAAAGGGGGTCAAACACAGTATTAGTATGGTGTTCTTAATAATCCTTTAGGTGAGTGTATATATATATATATATATATATATATATATTTTTTTTTTTTTTTTTAAGAAAAGTACAGACTGTAATGTCTTCTTGTTCTAACCACAAGGTTGGTAGGGGAATGCGGGTCACAAAGTAATGCAGGGTTTGTTGTAACACACGTGGTTTGAATATTTCCACACATGCTAGCTTAACAAAATTTACAGTATTTATTAGTTACCATATAAACAAATAGAAAAAAAAAATGTGTGCCAAGATTCAAAAATCTTTTGAGATATCACTGAACATTTATTTTACAATAGAAAAATGTAAATTCTGGGTTAAGTACATTTTTCATCTCATCTCATTTTTTTATTATTATTATTTGACAAATCTGCAATTATTTTAATCTCCAATCTGTTATTTATCAGTTCAGATCATTTTTTTTTTAATGCTTTGATTACTAGCAGGAGACACTCACCAGTTTTAAATTCCACTTGCGCAGATGGTACATGTTGTAAAAATGCGTTACAATATGCTATTTTATGACATTAGCAATGTAATTTACACTATTTAATTCATTTTAATGAGAAACAATGAGAAACAGGTTATTAAAGACTGACAGTTAAAGTTTAGTCAGTTTATTGTTTAGAAATTAATATTTCAAGACATGTAAAGCATTTTTTCTCATTTATGTGGGTCTTCCCAAGCATTGATTGAAAATGTGTTCATTGTCAAACTCTAAAATCAGATTATTTGTAATTATTGGAAAACAGCATTATTTTATTAGAAAATTATTATTATTATTAACAAAATATTTTAGTATGTCATGTATATTTTTTTATTTTATTCGATCAGATAACATTTTAACCTGTCATATGGTCATGTTACAACGTGCCCTTCAGATGTTACAGTGTACCCCACCTATGGGGCATGTTGTCACATTTCACTTCCATTTTTTGAGGGTAGATAAAGAAACACGTATACCCTGTAATTATGAAACAAAGCAACATATTGATGCTATACAAGAGTAAAATTACTGTGGATAAAAATATATATATATATATATATATATATATATATATATATATATATATATATATATATATATATATATATATATATATATATATATATATATATATTCTGAATCCCGTGTGGATGTTCACAAACTGAGAAAGTCAAAAAGTGTTACTTTGTGTCCCGCTCCCCTATGTACTGTTCAACTAACAATATTTAGTTTAAAACACAGAGAAAGACTACAGGAAACAATGGCAATGTGTCATGTAATTTAAAGGAGTATCATGAGTAATAGTTGTTTCTTTCATCTTTTTATGCAAAAGGCTGTAGCTTTTAGTGCTTAAAACTTTGTCAGTAGTCCACAAAGAGCCTTTATCCAAACTAAACTGCAAGAAATACTCATTCTGAACTTCTGCAGATCATCATCTAAAGGAAACTAGAAATTGTAAGAAAGAAAGAAAGAAAGAAAGAAAGAAAGAAATGTTTGAATACTTGTCACATTTTGAGAAATAAAGTTAGTTATAAAGTCAGTTTAAGAAATAAAGAAACAATTATAAAATGGTCAAACTGTGTGATTTTTTTTTTTTTCAGTTTAATTTATAAAATCACAATGAGATGTAATATGCAAAGCTATAATTACGAGATTCAATATGATATTTATTTATTTATTTTTCTCACTCTTAGCACAAATTTAACTGAATAATTAAGTTCCCTATCAAAAGCTGCATTCCATTAAAGCTGATGACAACGTTCTTTATTCGGCAGGTTGTAAAAGCATGTGTGTCAAACACGCCAAGAATCTGGCTTAACATCGTCTGGTGACATCATTGGAATGCATGCACCTGAGAGGTTATATTCTGCAAAGAGATGCATTCTTCCTTGTTTACAGCACAACTCTGAAGACTAGGATCAGTACAGGTGCTGGTCATATAATTAGAATATAATCAAAACGTTGATTTATTTCACTAATTCCTTTCAAAATGTGAAACTTGGATATTTATATGTATTCATTACACACAGACTGATATATTTCAAATATTTATTTATTTTAATTTTGATAATTATAACTAACAACTAAGAAAAATCCCAAATTCAGTATTACCGAAAATTTGAATATTACTTAAGAGTAGGGTGACCACCTGTCCCGCATTTTGCAGTCCCGAAAATTGCAGTCCCGAAATTTGAAGCTTTGTCCCGCGTCCCGTAAGTCATAAGCAGTGTCCGGCATTTTAATTTTGTCTTCGTCATTTTATTTCATCGTCCTTTAAATTACAATTTTACAATAAAAAAATGTTAATAAGAAAACACCGAACATGCGCAGCGCAGCCGTTATCATTGGTTCTAGTGGCTAGCCAGAGAAGGAAAATAAACACTGAGAAAAAAAAAACCACAAAAAAAAAAAAACCCTGGTGAAAGTGAACTACAGCTACACCTGCCAGGAGTTCTACAGACACATAATGAATGAGAAGGCCCTACTCGAAGCTGCCAGATCAGACAAAAAAATATAAATTCAAGATGCACTGAATCCGGTAAGAACGCATTTAATCTTTCTAGTCTTTCCTAATGGAATTTTTGTGCTTATTTGGAAATGTGCTTTGTAGCAATTGTCAGCGCCGTCATTTACATTTTTATAAACCCTTTTAGCAATTTAAGACATGTTAACATCACTGCAAAAAGATATCTAATAAAAAAATCTATATTTATTCACCTAGTATAATAATAGTAATTTCTCTCCCTCGTGTCCCGCATTGTCCTGCAAAATCAGGTCTGCTGACCTGCAACAGAGCAATAGCCAGGTGGTCACCCTACTTAAGACCAATACAGAGAAATTATTTTTAGAGATCTTGGCCAACTGAAAAGTATGTACATGAAAAGTATGAGCATGTACAGCACTCATTACGCAGCAATGCAGCGTGGCATGTTGTCGATCAGTCTGTGGCACTTCTCAGGTGTTATGAGAGCCCAGGTTGCTCTGATAGTGGCCTTAAGCTCTTCTGCATTCTTGGGTCTGGCATATCGCATCTTCCTCTTCACAATACCCAATAGATTTTATATGGGTTTAAGGTCAGTTGAGTTTGCTGGCCAATTACGAACATGGATACCTTGGTCCTTAAACCAGGTACTGGAAGCTTTGGCACTGTTGGAAAATGAAATCTGCATCTCCATAAAGTTGGTCAGCAGAAGGAAGCATGAAGTGCTCTAAAACTTCCTGGTATACAGCTGTGTTGACCTTGGACCTCAGAAAACACTGTGGACCAACACCAGCAGATGACATGGCACCCCAAACCATCACTGACTGTGGAAACTTTACACTGGACCTCAAGCAACATGGATTGTGTGCATTAAATATAGCATGCGATTTACCATGCAGCCCTACTGCCTAAAATATAAAGTATTGCTTACTAAACCAAAGTAACAAGACACATGTTAACAGGCTAAATATCAGCCTACATGGAGCTTGCAGAAAATATCATAATACACAAAGCAGGGCCGGATTAACCATACGGGCAACTGGGCAATTGCCCAGGGGCCCAAGACCTCTAAAGGGCCCAGGGCAGCAAGGGCACGAGCAAAATACTGTATCTGGTAATCTCCCTCTTTATATTAAACAAACTGTCAACACGGGCTTTTGCGCTGCACAGAGAGACGCTGCGCTGCCTATGACTTTGAACGTGAGTTGAGAGCGGTTGAAAGTCACTCTCCTGCGGACTGACCAATGAAGAGAGGGCCTCAAGTTAAGACCCTTTCCTCATTGGTCAGTCCGCATGAGGTGGGTCAAATATTATGCCGAGCGGGTTACGTCAGGCGTTGCTACAACAGAAAAAAATCTGACATGGAGAAGCTAAGTGGGAGCGCGAAGCGGAAATTAAAAAAGGAAAGGACATCAGAAACGCAGACTTTTTAAGTATATACCTAAATTGAAAGGTAATTTCTTCACTCCTGTTAATGTTGCCGACAGTTCTGCTAAGTCATCTTCCGTCAACGACGAGGACAACTCAGCTAGCCAGGACTTTTCTACACCGCCAGCTTACGTTGGTTACAGCCCAGAGAGCAAAGAGCATTTCAAATTCAAACATGCACTTCGTCATTATTTAGGACTAAAATTGTGTGTTTTGCCAGATTATGTAGCACTTATTTCTGTCTTGTCTTCTTCAGAGAAATTGACAGATTTCTAAATGTTTATGTAGCACACTAAAATGTTTAACTGGATAATTGTGCTGTGAAATGTTGTTCTATTTTAAAACAAGTTAAAATGAGCTTAGGATAAAAATGTTTATGAGCAGGTAATAGTGATACATTTTATTTATGTATTTTTTTTCCTTGAGGTGCCAGCTTCATTAAAATGCTGTAAATTGTTGTGGAGGGATAACTGGCAGATTTCAAATTGTTTGTGTTGGACTAATAACTTGATTGCCTTGTTGAATTCTGGGGAAACAGGGTCACCCTGTCAGGGTGATTTCTGCTTAAAATGAGCTGAGGACCAAATGTTTTCTTGATGTGTTGTCTGTGGTCTTCTGTTATAGCTCTATCAATTCAATACATTTCTATTGGGAATAAATGTTGTTAAATAAACAATGGTTTGAAAGTGGTTGCTTATTTATTCATTTTTGTGAAAATGGAGAATATTTCTCTCCCTCTCAATGTAGTGGTCAATTTTACCAGATTATACAGATGCTGATGTGTTTTGTTTTCATAGCGTCATATGTGAGTGAATGACTTTGATAGGGGACATAGTAGTGCATTTGTAGTTCTATGAGCATTTAAATATTTGTAAATCAAAATGCACCTGATGACAGTTAGAATTTGAAGTATTGAGTATATTTACTGTATATTACAGTAATATATTCTGTATATGACCATATTATGGTGATCCTGGGGTCGTGATGATGGGGCCCTTGAATATTGTTGCCCAGGGTACAACAAAGTGTTAATCTGGCCCTGCACAAAGGGAATATTTCTGTGACCCACTATTACCCATTCTAATTACCCTGTCTCTTTATGCTTTTTATGTTTTGGCACGGCTGGTAAAGGACAGATCAGTGGTATTACAGTAGCCTAGATCATGCAAAACTAATTTTAATCTACAGAAATGTGCGCTATTGAAGTGTGTTTGAAGCTGAACAGCAGCGCGCTCACAGCAGGACAGATGAAGGCACCGTGCTCTCACCCGTTCTTAAAATACTCCGTCATTTTTGTTCTTACAGATAAAAGTAATAAATCTTTCGAATCAGTATACGTTTATTTGTTTACACTCAGAATAACAACTAAACATTGTGCTTCCGTAAAATAATTAAAGAAAACAAGATGCGGTTTCTGCCGTCTTGGTTGTGAACTTGAGCAAGACACTTCAAAAGTCTGTGTATGAAAAATACATCTATAGAGAGTGAAATGTTAATGCTCAAATGAAAAAATAAATAAATAAAATAAAGTAGAAAATGTGTGTTAGCATGGATGATTTACATGAAATGTGCATTGATGGCTTTCAGTTAATTAAAAATAATAATAATAATAATAATAAACTACATTTTGAATATATACAGTATTGTTCAAAATAATAGCAGTACAATGTGACTAACCAGAATAATAAAGGTTTTTCGTATATTTTTTTATTGCTACGTGGCAAACAAGTTACCAATAGGTTCAGTAGATTCTCAGAAAACAAATGAGACCCAGCATTCATGATATGCACGCTCTTAAGGCTGTGCAATTGGGCAATTAGTTGAATTAGTTGAAAGGGGTGTGTTCAAAAAAATAGCAGTGTGGCATTCAATCACTGAGGTCATCAATTTTGTGAAGAAACAGGTGTGAATCAGGTGGCCCCTATTTAAGGATGAAGCCAACACTTGTTGAACATGCATTTGAAAGCTGAGGAAAATGGGTCGTTCAAGACATTGTTCAGAAGAACAGCGTACTTTGATTAAAAAGTTGATTAGAGAGGGGAAAACCTATAAAGAGGTGCAAAAAATGATAGGCTGTTCAGCTAAAATGATCTCCAATGCCTTAAAATGGAGAGCAAAACCAGAGATACGTGGAAGAAAACGGAAGACAACCATCAAAATGGATAGAAGAATAACCAGAATGGCAAAGGCTCAGCCAATGATCACCTCCAGGATGATCAAAGACAGTCTGGAGTTACCTGTAAGTACTGTGACAGTTAGAAGACGTCTGTGTGAAGCTAATCTATTTTCAAGAATCCCCCGCAAAGTCCCTCTGTTAAAAAAAAAGGCATGTGCAGAAGAGGTTACAATTTGCAACACATCAACTGGCCTAAAGAGAAATGGAGGAACATTTTGTGGACTGATGAGAGTAAAATTGTTCTTTTTGGGTCAAAGGGCCACAGGCAGTTTGTGAGACGACCCCCAAACTCTGAATTCAAGCCACAGTACACAGTGAAGACAGTGAAGCATGGAGGTGCAAGCATCATGATATGGGCATGTTTCTCCTACTATGGTGTTGGGGCTATTTATCGCATACCAGGGATCATGGATCAGTTTGCATATGTTAAAATACTTGAAGAGGTCATGTTGCCCTATGCTGAAGAGGACATGCCCTTGAAATGGTTGTTTCAACAAGACAATGACCCAAAACACACTAGTAAACGGGCAAAGTCTTGGTTCCAAACCAACAAAATTAATGTTATGGAGTGGCCAGCCCAATCTCCAGACCTTAATCCAATTGAGAACTTGTGGGGTGATATCAAAAATGCTGTTTCTGAAGCAAAACCAAGAAATGTGAATGAATTGTGGAATGTTGTTAAAGAATCATGGAGTGGAATAACAGCTGAGAGGTGCCACAAGTTGGTTGACTCCATGCCACACAGATGTCAAGCAGTTTTAAAAAACTGTGGTCATACAACTAAATATTAGTTTAGTGATTCACAGGATTGCTAAATCCCAGAAAAAAAAAATGTTTGTACAAAATAGTTTTGAGTTTGTGCAGTCAAAGGTAGACACTGCTATTTTTTTGAACACACCCCTTTCAACTAATTGCCCAATTGCACAGCCTTAAGAGCGTGCATATCATGAATGCTGGGTCTTGTTTGTTTTCTGACAATCTACTGAACCTACTGGTAACTTGTTTGCCATGTAGCAATAAAAAATATACTAAAAACCTTGATTATTCTGGTTAGTCACATTGTACTGCTATTATTTTGAACAATACTGTATATATATATATATATATATATATATATATATATATATATATATATATATATATATATATATATATATTTTTTTTTTTTTTTTTTTTTTTTTTTTTTTTACTATGACAGATTCCGGTCAAAAAAATAACGTGAATGTGAGTCATTCTTCCAGGATTGAAACGGGACGGGACGGGACGGGACGGAGTCCACCCAAGATCCAGCTCTAGTCCAGGAGCCTTCAGAGTCCACTCAAAAGCCATCTCCAGTCCAGGATCATTCAGAGTCCACCCAAGATCCAGCTCCAGTCCAGGAGCATTCAGAATCCACTCAAGATCCAGCTCCAGTCCAGGAGCATTCAGAATCCACTCAAGAGCCAGCTCCAGTCCAGGATCATTCAGAGTCCACCCAAGATCCAGCTCTAGTCCAGGAGCCTTCATAGTCCACTCAAAAGCCATCTCCAGTCCCGGAGCATTCAGAATCCACTCATGAATCTGCTCCAATCTGGGAGCCTTCAGAGTCCAGTCATGAACCCGCTCCAGTTCAGAAGCCCTCAGAGTCCACTCAAGAGCCAGCTCCAGTCTGGAAGCCTTCAGAGTCCACTCAAGAGCCCCCTCAATTTCAAGGCCTGCTCCAGTTCCTCCAGAGGGGGCAGAGGGCGATCCTGTGTTTGTTAGTTTTTTATATTCTGTTTGTGAGCACATGGCATAAATTGTGTTTGTTTGTTTGTTTGTTCCGGTCAGAACACTTGCATGACTAGACAAAAACATTAAATCCCATTATAAACAAGACATCTGTTGCATCCAGTGGGGGCATAATTACGGATTATAATGACTTATACTGTATTTTTATGCATTGCATTCCATCACGCCGCATAAACATAAAACCATGTCTGCATTTTTTATCGGAGAAAGGACAAACAACAATCACTACCCTACACTGCTCAAAACATGCATTTGAATCATCAGTGGCAAATCCTTTAAATATGAACAGCTGGCATTGTAGTCTGCTCTCCTAGGATCAGGAAACAGTCCTCCATAAAATGCACTGCACACATCTGAATATCCGGGGTGAACTGTTCTGGAATTTCTAGTCAAGGCCTCTTTTTGCTACAAAACACACAGCTTCTTCACAACATGGTGGCTGTGGTGGCAGCATCAATAAAGTTATGCCTTCTTTCTTTGCATGAGCATTTGGGCGGTATTATGGAAATCTTCCCACATCATGACATAGACATGTGGGGATGTTTAAATGAAAATAATCAATGCAATACGTTATTTTATTGCACAGTTACATGATTTGTGGGTTTTAAGTCTGATTTTCTATTTAGTTTAATGTACTTTATTGGCATAGTTTGTGTGTACATTCCCAGACAGTTTCAGTCCAGAACCGAACCACATCTGACCCACGTGGATTTCACTCGGGCCAGGTGTAGGCTGAATCTGGGCCAACACTATGTTGCTGTGTGGGACCAAAAAATGTCACAAAATAGTGGCTATTTATAGTAACACACAATGCAATAATATGAAATATTAAGATTCTGTATTCCCAGGCAGCAACATAGTATTATAATATATATAATTATATATATATTAGTATATATTTTTAGTCATTTCTGGGTTTGAAATATATACAGTACATTAAACTATTTTTTTATACTTAATTAAATGTATATTTACAGAAAACACATTTGTTATTAAACAAATAAATGGAAAACGTAATAAGTAAACAGAGCACAATACTCTATAAATTGATGTTATTAAAGCAAACCACTAAAACCTGTACTGCTTCAATCGAAATGCAATGCATTTTGTAATGTTTTAAATAGTGCATACTATATGTTATATGTATGATGCTGAGAATGCTATTTGTTGTAAACTTGATATTCTTTAAGCTATGTTTTTTTTTTTTTTTTTTTTTTTTTTTTTTTTATCTTCATAGTAAACATTTCTGTGCTTGTGAATGATTCATCAGTGGACACTATAAAAAAAAAATAATAATAATAATAATCACCAAGATTTCATCCTCTCTCCTATAAACAAATTCACATCAATTCACTTTTCAAGATCCAGTCAATTCCTAATGCACAAAACCAAATCCCTCAAAACTTTTTTTTTAGTTACATATATCTAACTTATCAAACCTTGACTGTCTCCTTTTATTATGCAAACCTGGCAATCCTCTACTCAACTCAACAGGGGGAAAAAAAGGGGGGGGCGGGGGGGTGGGTTCACATTCACCAGAGCTTTTGTAAAGCATCCTTTCTCTCTTTCCGCATGGAGAAAACTGTACTGCCACTCAACGACAGGTTGTAGCTCTTAATGGCTGTCTCTCCAGTAAGGAAGCACTCGTACAATCGTACACCCTCACTTTGTTTCCATGGCAGCAAGGAATAATTTCTTTCACTTTTCTTCATTTCTCCTTTGCCTCTCCACACCTAGCCAAGAGTTTCAATGCCATTCACCAGCTTCTGTGCTGAAAAAACGATGTGTTTAAAATATCCTTGGCACGAGCCCCAAAACTATTCATGCATATTTAATGTGTGTGTTGTGGTTTTCTTTACCCTGTTTCATTAGCAGGATTTCTGTACGTATCTCACTTTCAAACCCAATGGCTTGAATTATAATGTGGCGTTGGACTAAATTAACATACAACACTCTAAACCCCTGATCAGGGGTTATACCTTCAAGCAAGGCTGGATACTTTTCAGTGGTTGTGAAACATGTCGCCGATGGCCGCAAAAATTTGGCATGCTAAATATCTAGAGGTGTCTGTGATTCACAATTACGCTGTGTGCAATGATTTATGATTGAAAACTACATCTGCATTGACCTACACCCAATATGAGACCAAGATACAGGGCATAGGGAAGTTCGGGGAGGAGTTATAGACCAGAATATCAGTATTTTAATAGACATATGAACAATTATATCATATAGCCAGAACATTAGCATAACAGTTACTCCAAAATTATTTACCTCCAACTCTCTTTGAAGAACACCCAATCCATGTTCCCTGCATCTCCCTCCTGCATAATCGTTTTTTTCTTTTTCTCCTCGTAGCTGGAAATCAGCTCACAGACAACTTGCAATCTATGCAGTACATAATTTTCTTTAAATAATCCAGATAGTCAGGCAGTGTGAAAACAATGGCAATCCGATGAGTTTGAAAATCATGCAGTGTGAACTCGGCAAAAGGGCTGGATCCAGACTGAAGCTATTGTAATTCCTAGGTGTAATTAACGTGGCAGAAAAAGATAAACAAATAGAGACATAATTAGCGTACCTGCTGTTCCAACCAAGCAAAAAATAATAATATTTGTTCAACCCAAGATAATTTGATCAGATATAACTGCAGCACAAGATAATGAGATGCTTGATTTGAAAGCTTGGCCAAAAAGATGTGTCTTTAATCTACACTGAACAAAATTATAAACACAGCACCTTTGTTTTTGCCCCCATTTTTCATAAGATGAACTCAAAGATCTAAGACTTTTTTATGTACACAAAAGGCCTATTTCTTTCAAATATTGTTCACAAATCTGTATAAATATATGTTAGTGAGCACTTCTCCTTTCCCGAGATAATCCATCCACCTCACAGGTATGGCAAGATGCTGATTAGACAGCATGATTATTAGGCTGGCCACAATAAAAGGCCACTTTAAAATGAACAGTTTTATTACACAGGACAATGCCACATATATCGCAAGCTTTGAGAGAGCATGCAATTGTTGCCCGTGAATTTAATTGTTCATTTCTCTACCATAAGCAGTCTCCAGAGGCATTTTAGAGAATTTGGCAGTACATCCCACCAGCCTCTAAACCCCACACCACATGTAACCACACAAGCCCAGGATCTCCACATCCAGCATCTTCACCTCCAAGATCGTCTGAGACCAGCCACCCGGACAGCTGCTGCAACAATCGGTTTGCATAACCAAAGAATTTCTGCATAAACTGTCAGAAACTGTCAGAAACCCCCCCAGAACCCCCAATACAGTAAAACTACACATTTTAGAGTGGCCTTTTAGTGTGACCAGCCTAAGGCACACCTGTGCAATAATCATGCTGTCTAATCAGCATCCTGATTTTACACACCATTGAGGTGTATGGATTATCTTGGCAAAGGAGAAGTGCTCACTAGCACAAATTTAGACATATTTGTGAACAATATTGAGAGAAAAAGGGCTTAGATCTTTGAGTTCTACTCATGAAAAATGGGGGCAAAAACTAAAGTGTTGCATTTATATATTTTTTTTTTCAATATAGATTTAAACAGATAAAGTGTGTCTGAACCCCGAAAGTTATCAGGAAGGCTATTTCAGAGTTTGGGAGGCAAATGTGAAAAAGCTCTACTTCCTATAGTGGACAAACAAGAAGCGCTACTCTACACTGTTTAAAACTTGTGTTTGAATCATCAGCGGCAGAAGCACCAGACTGTCCTTGCAAAGCTGGAAATGCCACACTTTATAGAACAGCCTTTGAGCACAGACCCACTGTAGGCTACTTTGCAGGTTCAGGGAAACGTCCTCAATAAAATGTGTCACACAGCATCACACACTGCAGGCTTGAGTGAGGAATGGCCAGGGAACTTGAGAACGGCGTGGCTTGCTGATTCAACGAAGGAGCCTCCGGTGAGCTTGCAGCAACCACATGTGATAACCCTGGCTTGGACTCCGCTTAGTCCACAGTGAAAACCGATCTGGTGATCCACAGCATGAAGTTCATGTATTTCCTCAGTGGCCAGCACAGATATCATCTTCATGAAGCAGATATCATCCTCTATTGGAAGGCCAAACAAAGTAGTTTCAATTTCACAACAAAACACACACCATCTCCACAACATGGCATGGCGGCAACAACAATACTACAGTGAGAATAAAAGTTATGCCTTCTTTATTTTCGTGAAAATTTGGGCGGTGTTGTGCAAATCTTCCCACTGTCACGGAGACGAACCCCGTGATTCCCTCTACTGGCCAGCAGAGGGTCCCATCCCCGGAATACTGACTCTCACACTCACCTATACTGATTCGCACTACACTACCCATCAGCCCCGCACATCTCACTCTGATCATCACACAGGTGGAGCTCATTGGCACGGGTACATAAGCTGCACAACTCCATTAGCCTAATGTAACAACAATGAGTTTTACGTAGTAATTAACTCAAATGATATATAGGGAATTTGAATAATTAATCAGGAATATGATTAATATAGCTCTCAGGTGACAGTTACATTTAAATTTATTGATTATGAAAAATAGCTCAATTGCCTATACTAATAACTAATCACAGGGCACTGTAACTTACTCATTAATATGTCAATCTACCATCCTTCATATCAATTATTGTGATATCTCTTACTGTAAATCACTGCAAATCAAACATATGGTTTGTCCAGCAAACCAGATTGAATTTCAATTTCCAATAACGTTATCACTTTTTATAATTCAAGGAAAAATATTCTCTGGCCATGAAAACATTATCCTATCATTATGATAAATTTAGTTTCTAAATTTAAAGCTTGTAGCTAAAGACCAAAACATTTCAGTGACTCGTAATGTGAGTGGGGTGGAGTCCAAGCCAATAATTTTATATATGGGTTTTTAATAATTCAACTAGTAATACATCAAACTACAAATCACACAGAGTAAATATGCGTACGAAAATACAGAAAAATAAACATTTACAAGACATAACGGAATCCAAATAAAAGAGAGAGAGAGAGAGAGAGAGAGAGAGAGAGAGAAGTGGAGAAAGCGAGAGAGATCACAGAATGAGCTCAGGTATGAAAATCAGTCAGTAAACCTTAGTGAAACCAACAACGAATCAAATAATAGCAACACTTTAAAGCAGCATTTAAATCTCCATAGAAAACGATACTTGCATGGCCCAGTGGGTGAGCGTGGTACCGGCGACGCACGTGTGATGTCACGTGGTCCTTTGAAAACTGCGCGCGTGGGCCGGAGGCCGTGTGACGCGCGTGCAAGCTGCGCTGGATCTCGGCGTGAGCGTGGAGTCACGTGTTCCTTTGTTGCAAAGAGGTGTTCGTTCATCTTCGCGCGGTATTTGAAAGGTTCAACAAACAATGTTCCAGAATTCGTCTTCATTGTGTGGAGAGGCGAATAGTTGAATAAACTTAGTAAAGAAAAGAAAACAACGAAAATGAAAGTTTCCAAATGAGCCATGAAAATGGCTTTCTTCTCCTCAGTCCGTGTGCTGAGGGGGGAGGAGAAAATGAGCGCGGCCCAAGGCCGCGCGGAGCGGCGTGTCCGAGAACCAAGAACAAGAGAAAAGAACTAAAAACATGGGCGGGCCTTGTTCGGTCAACTCTTATAGATTGAGATGGTTCCCGCCCCTTTTTGCGTAAACAGCCAATGAACATCCGCGATCTAAAGCGGCGGGAATGTTCCTTTGTCTCTGGAACCAACCCCCTGATGATTTAGGGCTTGTCCGATTTCATCAGGAATATTAAAGCAAGTTCATTATTCCAGATCAAATACATTTTTCATTACTTTGCTCTAGATAAATGGGTCTGTCAAAGCATGACGATTTGAAAAACACCAAACAATATATATATATATATATATAAAACTGATAGAAACACGAAGTTACCTTCAAATGCAGAATTACACACATTTAAAGATTAACACACGATAATAAATTGCAGATAGTCCCAATTTATATGGGAAACATCTAATGTACCAAAAGGAAACAATACTATATATACACATTTAGACTACATTTGACCATTCTTTCCTAAGGCTTAGATTTCCTGTTCTGTTGCCCCGTGGGGTCATAAAGCTTTACGACCTGGTCAGGAGAGGGGGTTGCAGAAAACATGGCTCTCATGAGAAAGAGTTAGACTGAATTCAAACATTTCCACTTATAAGTCAGCACTTTAACCATTTACCCAGGATTAACCATTTTTATGCAATACACAAACATTCAAAATACATATTAATAAGGACTTACAAAAGCAAGGAACTCTAAGAAAGGTTTCTCTTTGTGTTTGTGTGTGTGTTAAGGAATTTGGGGGGGTTTTCAGGTTTCCTTTGAGGCTCGCATGGGTATCGTAAAATAATTTAAGTCCAGCCAGGCTGGCGCCAGGCCAGGCCAGGGTTTATTTGTAAAACAGAATTTAACCCATGAATCGCTGACCTGCATATCTGTTACACTAACGCGAAGTCTTGTTTTGCTCCGGCTAACATTTCCAAGCGTTATTTCCCGTGTTTGATTTCCTGTTACCAGTACTGTTTTGTTTACCGTCTCTTGAACCTTTGCTGCCTGCCTCTTGACCTTGGATTGTTTATTGGACTCTGAATCTTGCCTGTTTCCCCTGAACTTCTGCTTGTGTTTGACGACGATTCTGGTTATCTCTACTGTTGTGTTTGCCGGTCCTGATCCCTGCCTGTACGACCTCGAGTCTTTCAATAAAGCCTGCTAAATGGATTCCATGTCTGATGACTTGTTACAGAAGACTTCGCCACAACCGAATCCAGCGGCTTACGATCATCTGTGTGCTACCATGGCAGCCCAGGCAGATCAGGTCGCTGCTAATCAACATCAATTGAATCGTCTCACTTCCATCACGGAGGAACTGGTAAAGGCTGTTCAAAACCTCCACAGCCCTGCTGTGACGTCAACCCCACCTGCAGCGGTCACCGCTTCCCACATGGCAGGAACGCCAACTCACGTTAATCCTCGACTGGCTTACCCGGAGAAATTTGACGGGGACTCTACCAAGTGTAAGGGCTTCTTACTACAGTGCTCGCTGTTCGTTGAACAACAACCCACCCTTTACACCACTGATGCTGGTAGGATCGCCTTCGTGTGTTCATTATTAACGGGAAGAGCTTTGGAATGGATAACGGCTGTATGGCGCGAGGATGGAACGGCGTTCACCACTTTCACTGACTTTCTGATACGTTTCCGTGAGGTGTTTGATCACCCCCGAGAGGGGAAAGGAGCGGGTGAGCGGTTACTTGAATTATCGCAGGGAGGATTAACAGCAGCGGAATATGCCTTGAACTTTCGCACTTTGGCTGCTCAGACGTCATGGGTGAGTGACACGCTGAAGGTATTGTTTCGCAAGGGGCTTAATCACGAACTGCAAACCGAACTCGCTTGCCGTGATGAGGGGAGAACTCTGAGTGATCTTATTTCACTTACTATAACCATTGATAACTTGCAACGCTCTCGCCGTGTCAGTGCTCCACGCCTCTTCCCCGCTGCGGTAATGCGACCCGTAGAGACTACAGAGCCCATGCAGATAAACTCCTATCATCTGACTGAGGAGGAACGTCACCGCCGCAGGGTTAACCGACTCTGTCTCTACTGTGGCGCTCCGGGACATCTACGAATCACTTGTCCCACTCGCCGCTCTTCTTACACTCCGAAATCGGTGAGTTTACCTTTTAACTGTGTGTCAGTCCCTCTGATAATCAAGACCGGCAAGGTTCAAATAGCCACCACTGCTTTACTTGATTCAGGAGCAGCTGGGAATTTTATCTCTGAGGAATTTGCCAGAGGGAATAACATCTCTTTAATTTCATGCACTAATTCTCTGTCTGTAGCCACAATAGATGGGCGCCCTTTGGGGTCTGGGTTGATCACTCACCGCACCCAAGATCTCCAAATGTTAACCGGCCTGCTACACCAAGAAACCATTCAGTTCTACGTGCTCCCTGTATCTAACACCCCTGTTATTTTAGGATTGCCCTGGCTCAGACTGCATGATCCTCAGGTGTCGTGGAGAGAAGGACAAATTCTTAGATGGAGCACCCAGTGTCAGAAATCATGCCTCTCGACCATCTCTCCCATGACGGTACAAGTTGTCACATTAGACTCAGAGACCACCAGCATTCCCAATCTGCCCAAGGAGTATCACGATCTCGTCACCGCCTTCAGCAAGGTACAGGCGAACACATTACCACCACATCGCAGCTATGATTGTGCCATTGATCTCATTCCAGGTTCATCACCACCCCGGGGTCGAATATTCCCATTATCATTACCCGAGTCAGAAGCTATGGCCAAGTACATCAAGGAGGAGCTGGAGAAGGGGTTCATACGTCCATCCACCTCTCCTGCTTCAGCTGGCTTCTTCTTTGTCCGCAAGAGGGATGGAGGTCTGCGCCCTTGCATCGATTATCGTGGACTCAACGAAATAACAGTAAAGTTTCGCTATCCTCTACCACTGGTGCCCTCTGCTTTAGAACAGTTACGTACTGCACAGTACTACACCAAATTGGATCTGCGCTGCGCATACAACCTCATCCGCATTAGGGAGGGGGACGAGTGGAAGACAGCTTTCTCAACCACCAATGGGCACTACGAATACCGGGTGATGCCGTTTGGACTGGTCAATAGTCCTTCGGTTTTCCAATCCTTTGTCAATGACATCTTCAGAGACATGCTAAATAGAACTGTTATCATATACATTGACGATATCTTAATCTATTCAGATACCCTGGAGGAACATGTCCAACATGTGAGAGCTGTACTGCAAAGACTCATTGAACATCAACTCTATGCTAAGGCGGAGAAGTGTGAATTTCATACCACCTCCACCACCTTCCTGGGGTACGTCATCAGCCCAGAGGGGGTCGCCATGGATGAGAGCAAAGTCAATGCCGTTCTCAAGTGGTCAGTACCAGGGACACTAAAGGAGCTTCAACGCTTTCTGGGGTTTGCTAATTTCTATCGCCGTTTCATCAGGAACTTCAGCTCTGTGGTTAGTCCCCTCACGTCTCTGGTCAAGAAAGGAGCCCATCGGTTACACTGGGCTGAAGCTGCTCTTCAAGCTTTCCAGGAACTAAAGAGAAGGTTTGTGACCGCCCCCATACTCCATCATCCTGACCCTTATCTCCAGTTTCTCGTCGAGGTGGACGCCTCCAACACTGGTATCGGGGCTATTCTCTCCCAACGCCAGAGTTCTACCGGTAAACTCCACCCTTGTGCCTTTTACTCCCGCAAGCTCAATGCTGCTGAACGTAACTACGACGTGGGAGACCGTGAACTTCTCGCTATGAAAGCAGCCTTCGAGGAGTGGAGACACTGGCTGGAGGGGGCCAACTTTCCTTTCACCGTACTAACCGATCATAAGAACCTCGAGTATTTGCGCTCAGCCAAGCGCCTCAATCCACGGCAGGCCAGATGGTCACTGTTCTTCTCTCGATTCGACTTCTCAGTTACCTACCGTCCAGGCTCCAAGAACACCAAGGCAGATGCGCTATCCCGTATTCACGAAGATGAACAGATTCCATCCGAACCAGAGTCCATACTCCCCTTCAAAGTAGTCATTGCACCAGTACAATGGGACATCATGACGCTTATCCAACAACACAACTCTCAACACGCACCTCCAGCAGCTTGTCCTCCTGGAAAAGTTTACGTACCACCTACCTTACGTGATCAAGTTCTCAACCACACGCACTGCTTGCCCGCATCCGGTCATCCAGGTATCACGGCTACCATTCACCTGCTTCAGAACCGGTTCTGGTGGGAATCATTACCCAAGGACACTGTAACTTTCATCCAACAATGCCAGACCTGTAATGCACACAAGACTCCCCGCCAATTGCCAGCCGGATTGCTGCAACCTCTCCCCATCCCACAACGACCCTGGTCCCATCTGGCGATAGACTTCATCACTGATCTACCTGTCTCTCAGGGTAACACTGTTGTTCTGACTGTAATTGATCGATTCTCCAAAGCCTGTCGCCTAATTCCCCTACCTACATTGCCTACTGCTCTACAGACCGCCGAACTACTCTGTAACTGGGTCTTCCGTCTCTACGGACTACCGGAGGATATCGTCTCCGATAGAGGTCCCCAATTTACCTCCCGTCTCTGGAAAGCCTTCTTCCAAGCCCTCAATATAAACGTTAGCTTGACCTCTGGTTACCACCCTCAATCCAACGGCCAGGTCGAAAGGCTCAATCAGGAAATCACCCGGTTCCTGAGATCATACTGTAGCTCCAACCAAGAAGATTGGGCACGGTTCCTCCTTTGGGCTGAGTACGCACAAAACTCCCTGGTCAAACCAGCTACTGGTATAACTCCCTTTAAGTGCATCCTAGGCTATCAACCACCCATGTTTCCCTGGTCCGGGGAACCCACCGATGTACCCGCCGTCACGGACTGGTTGCAACGCAGTGAGGAGACTTGGAATCAAGCTCACGTACACCTTCAACGAGCCATCCGCCATCAAAAAGAACATGCCGACCACCGTCGTCGTCCTGGGCCTATATACCAACCCGGACAATGGGTGTGGCTCTCTACCCGAGATCTCCGTCTCCGACTACCCTGCAAGAAACTAAGTCCAAGGTACGTGGGTCCCTTCAAGATAACACATCAGATCACTCCTGTTTCATTCCGTCTTGCATTACCTGACACCTATCACATCTCTCCCACCTTTCATGTATCTCTGCTCAAGTCCGCTGTGGCCCCTGGAGTGGAGGGAGAGGGGAGGTCCCGTGAGCAGAGTCCCCAGCCCGTCCAGATCGAGACTGAGGAAACTTACCAGGTGCGAGAGCTTCTTAACTCCAGGCGTCGAGGACGCATCCTGCAGTATCTGGTCGACTGGGAGGGGTACGGTCCGGAGGAACAATCTTGGGTCAACGCTGACAACATACTAGACCCCAACCTCATCACGGAGTTCCATCGGTTACACCCGGAGAAACCGGCCCCTCGACCACGCGGTAGACCTCGACGTCGGCTACCATCTCGCGCCAGGAGTCGCTCGCAGGGAGGGGGCTCTGTCACGGAGACGAACCCCGTGATTCCCTCTACTGGCCAGCAGAGGGTCCCATCCCCGGAATACTGACTCTCACACTCACCTATACTGATTCGCACTACACTACCCATCAGCCCCGCACATCTCACTCTGATCATCACACAGGTGGAGCTCATTGGCACGGGTACATAAGCTGCACAACTCCATTAGCCTAACGCGAAGTCTTGTTTTGCTCCGGCTAACATTTCCAAGCGTTATTTCCCGTGTTTGATTTCCTGTTACCAGTACTGTTTTGTTTACCGTCTCTTGAACCTTTGCTGCCTGCCTCTTGACCTTGGATTGTTTATTGGACTCTGAATCTTGCCTGTTTCCCCTGAACTTCTGCTTGTGTTTGACGACGATTCTGGTTATCTCTACTGTTGTGTTTGCCGGTCCTGATCCCTGCCTGTACGACCTCGAGTCTTTCAATAAAGCCTGCTAAATGGATTCCATGTCTGATGACTTGTTACACCCACACAGTGACGTAGACACGTGGAGGCGTGTTTAAAGTAGGCATTTTAGGAGGTTGTGGACAAGTCTTAACTTTTATAAAGAATATTTCTTTGGATTTGAGACTATAGTCTTTGCAACTTGACATATTTTATTTATGCACCAAGAGCTTGTAACACCCCAAATAGAAAGGAATTTAAATATAAATTTAAATATATGACCCCTTTAATAGATAGCCAGTGCAGAGACTTTAAAATTGGTGTAATATGATCATATTTTCTTGACCTGGTAAGGACTCTAGCCGCTGCATTTTGGACTACCTGTAGCTTGTTTACTGAATATGCAGAACAACCACATAGCAGTGAACTACAATAGTCCAGTCTAGAGGTCATGGGTGCATGAATGAGCTTTTCTGCATCAGAAACAGATAACATGTTTCATAGCTTGGAACTGTTTCTAAGATGGAAGAATGTTGTTTATTAAACATGGGAAATATGTATTTTAAAAGTTGCTGTCTAATATAACCCCCAGATTTTTGATTCCAGAGGAAGTAAGAGTACATCCATCTAGTTGCAAATTGTAATCCAAGATTTTCTGTGTACTGCTTTTTCAATAATTCAATAGGATAAAATTATTGATCATCCAATATTTTACATTTTTTAAATACACTCTGTTAGCTTAGATAATTAAGAAGTTTATTCTAGTCTTGTTGAGATATATAGTTGAGTATCATCAGCATAACCATGGAAACTAATTCCATATTTTCTAATAATATTACCAAGGGGTGACATGTATATTGAAAATAGCAGAGGACGTAGGACAGATCCTTGTGGCACTCCAAACTTTACTGGTTGATTCCCAATTTAAATAAACAAAGTGGTAGCAATCGGACAGGTAGGATCTAATTCTAAACCATCTTAAAGCCTGTCTTTGAATGGCTTTATAGTTTTGTAATCGATCTATGAGTATGTCATATTCTTTAGTGTCGAACGCAGCACTAAGATTAAGTAAAACTAGCAATTAGATGCAACCTTGTTCTGACGCAAGAAGCAACTCATTTGTAAAAATAACAAGTGCAGTTTCTTTGCTATGATAGGACCTGAAACCTGACTGAAATTCTTCATAGATAACTTTTTTGTTGTTGTTTATAAGGAGGAGCATGATTTGGAAGACAACTTTTTCAAAATGTTTAGACATAGACATAAGATTTGAAATGGGTCTGTAATTTGCCAGTTCATTATGATCTAGATTCTTAATAAGAGGCTTAATAACCGCCAGCTCGAATGGTTTTGGGACGTGACCTAAAGATAACGATGAGTTAATAATATTGAGAAAATGGTTCTTCTGCTACAGGTAACAACTCTTGCAGTAATTTAGTGGGTACATGATCTAATAGGCATGTTGTTGGCTTAGGTGCAGTGACAAGTTTGTTTAATTCATCCTGTTCTATATTTGTAAAGCACTGCAGTTTTTCTTTGGGTGCGATGAATGGGCATTACTTTTGTACCTTGGCCTTTTTCAATTTGAAAGGGGCAAAAGCTTCTAATGTAATAAAGAATATAGTGCCCATGTTGCTAGTCATTTCATCTAATTTAAATGTTTTTGTGGGTACACAGAGCAGTTGAGATAAATCAGGCAGGTTATTTGTAAATCTGTCTTTGGTGTCTGAAACAATAGATCTGCCCGAACGATAACGCAGAGCCATATAGTTAATATCAGTAATATGCAGCATGCACAATACAAGGAAATGGACAGTAACATTATCACTTTGATGTAAATTAGTCCATTCAGTGTTTATCAGTCAACCAGTTCAGCCATTTCTATGGCATAATTATGCCTGTATTCTTCATGTTATTTTCTGGGAAATGAACCAGGCTTTTTGGAGTCCTGTCAAATTGAAGTATAATATTGTGACAATTAAATACCTGAATGAAGATGTTACATATGCAGTAACTGATAAACATGTCTCAACCACCAAGACGATTTGAGAGCTGAACATGTAAACAGCCGATATGTTATGCTAGCATGAAACAGGTTTTGACACCTGATGCTGTTTAAGCTTATGTTCTTTTTAAATGTTATTCTTTGACTTTTTACCATATATTTTATTTATAAGACAGTGCAGAGAGATAATTTGGGGAGAATGGCATCAAGATATGACAGAACCTGGACGTGAAATTGGGCCATTTAAATGAGCAAACGTCCACTCATTTTTCTTCTCCAAAGATTTATTTTACATTTTTGACGATGCAAACCCAATATGCTCTCATTAGAAGCACATGCCTTAACTGTGTGGGTCTCCAAACAGCTATCATAAGAAAGAGTGTTTCTTGTATTACTTAACGTTAATTAACTAATATGCAAAGACTACTTTGGGCTTGACTTTGTATATTCTGGGAATAGTTATTAGATGAGCAGCTGTGTTGAGACTGATGTTTAGCACAATAAATATAGGATGATTTTTAT
Source organism: Carassius auratus (assembly GCF_003368295.1). Lineage (NCBI taxonomy): Eukaryota > Metazoa > Chordata > Actinopteri > Cypriniformes > Cyprinidae > Carassius > Carassius auratus. The sequence goes on along the minus strand of NC_039243.1, from coordinate 20,766,098 downwards.
TTAATTAAGAAATTTATCAGACGTTTGATTTTGAATAGCAGCTTAATGAGCTGTAATAGGAATATTAGGTCATTCCAAACATTGTTCCACAATGTTGTAAACCTTGTAAATACATTCAGCATTTAGGTGAAAGCAACTAGATTTTTTTTTTTTTTTTTTTTTGTTTAACGCTTGTGCATTAAAAAAAATAAATAAAATAATAATAATAATAATAATAATAATAATAATAATAATAATAATGATAATGAATTATGTTTTCCTCGTGTTTTCAGTTGAGTCTCGACTTTATGCTTGCCTTTTATTGTGCTTGCGAATAAAAAGGTTACGTGAGAAATAACATAAAGGTTGCTTTGATCATTCTAAATTAGAGAGCTTTAAACTAACTAAAATAAAACTAACAAGCAAGGTGAAGCCTCACCAATTTTTGTAGACTGAGCAAAAATGAATAATGCGTACAAAAAAACAAAAACAAAAAAAAGTTAGATTTGCTTGCAGCATTTTCGTTTTTTGATTTTATAAAGCTGTTTGTCATATATTGGTGGCATTCAGTGTGTTTACATTATAAAAAACATACTAAAATACTCAAATATTTGTCCAAGAGGAAAATATTGCTCCTTACTAAAGAAGCCAATTTCTGACACTGGTTGTGGAGATTGTTTGGAGATGCAGGAGTAGTTTTGCTCTGTGCCATTTTACTTCCAGGCAACTGGGCCCAATCAAAACGTCATCCCTGTGGATTTACACCGTTCATCCTCAGCTATAAGCACAGCAGAACACAAACTCAGCATGTGGAATGTGTGCTACACTCCATTTGTGAATGCTCAGAGGGATTCAGGTTCACCCTGGTAAAAAGATTCTAGGAGGTTGATGTGACAGCCATACTGAACTCAAAACATCCTACAACTGTGGATGACAGAAAGGACATGAGGCACACTGGGACAAAGAAAGACTTGCTGGGTAAATCAAGATTAATGTTGGTAGGTCAAATCAAATTGGACTTGACTGATAACATCTATTATTGAATATTAATTTGGGTACAATACTTTTTAATGTTTTAGTTTTAGTTTTCCTGAATATTATATTTGCACTAATTAGTTTAAACCAGGGGTGCCAAATTCAATTCCTTGAGGGCCTGAGCCCTGCAGAGTTTAGATTAAACCCTAATTAAATACACCTGGTTCAACTAATCAAGTACTTCAGGCTAATTTGAAAATTACATGGTATGTTTGTTGGTGCAGGGTTGGAGCAAAACTGTACAGGGCTCTGGCTCTCTGGGAATTGAGTTTGTCACCCCTGCTTTAGAACTTTAGATCTGATGTGTGTGTTTTTTTTTAAACAATATATTTTGTAGTAATAAAGAGATGATATGTTTTTCTAATTAAAACAACATATTTCTCATAATAATGAGATGTTATGAGATGAGAATCACCTCAAATAAAGATGTATATATATATATATATATATGATAAAGATAAAGATATATATATATATATATATATATATATATATATATATATATATATATATATATATATATATATGATTTTAACTATATAAAATCTCATTATAATGAAACAAAAACCTTGTTTTTATGACAAAATATGTCGCTACTATAAAACATTGTTTTAATAACATATATTGATATTACAAAAAAAAATGTTTAATGAGAATAATATGTAATTTTAACAACATCTCATTATTATGAGAAAATATAAACAACATTGCATCTAATTGAGTGGCAGCAAGATGAAGCTATTATGGAAAGGGTCGTTACATTTCCGACGAGTGCTTGCAGTGTTCTGCCAATCACAATGCACCTGGTATGTTGGGCAATCAGAGCAGACTGTTCTTGTCAGAAAGGAGAGCAATGCGCCACCGTAAAATGGGATATTTATATCACAATGTTTCTTATTATTTGCATCTTCTTAAAGGGGTCGTATGATGCTTTTTAAAATATCATTATTTTCTGTATTTGGTGTAATGTTCAAAAAAACACATTGTCTCAAATACTGTAAATTATTGTAGGTCCTCTGTGCCCCGCCTCTCTCAAAGGTGTTGTTTTCTACAAAGTCCCTCCTTCCGACAAGCACAGTCTGCTCTGATTGGCCAACTGACCAAGTGCATTGTGATTGCCAAACACTGCAAGGACTCGTCGGAAATGTAATCTGCTTTCCACAATCGCGAGCTTCATCTTTCAAAATAATTGTAAAGACAGTAAATAATGTCCTTAGCTTTTCCATCAGTTCAAGCCCGAAAGAGCCACAGAGTGGCATGACAGACACAGTGATGAAGCTTGTATTTGTTTGCAGTACTGTTAAGACAGCTGCCTCCACTGTGTGACCCAGTCTCTTTCTCTCATGCAGGCACACACACACACACGCGCGCAATGTGCAAAAGTCCACATATGAACATTAAATAGAAAATACTTAAACTAATAACAAAACATACTTACAGTGGCAGAAGCTCCAGACTGTTGTAGCGAAGTTAGAATTACCTCCTCTCTTGGGTTCATGAAACAGTTGTCCATAAAATACATTGCTGTTCTATTGTAAGTAATCTTAAAGATTCCTAAATGCATCTTTCAGAAGGCCGAATAAAGTGCTTTTGTTTTCGTCTAGATACACGCAGCATCTCCCTGACATGGCTACTTTAACACTAACTGTGGTTACTGAAACCATGTCTTATTTCTTTGCGTGAACATTTGGGTGGCATTACGACAATATTTCCACATAGTGACGTAGACACGTAGTGGGAAGTTTGAATAAGCCATTTTAGGGGGACGTGGCAGAGTCTTAACTTTGATAAAGAATATCTTGTTGGATTTGAGACTTTAGTCTTTGCAACTTTGTCCCCTTGGAATTATAAGGTTCTATCTGCGTTCTGAGCAGTTTTGAGATATTGAGCTTCAAAGTTTTTGTGTTCCATAGACTTCTGTAGATAGAACCTTTTTGTTTTTTTCAATATAAAAATCTCAAAATGTATACAACTTAAAAAAACACATCACATAATGTAAATAAGTTGTCACAGAATAAGAATATGTGAATAACTCAATTTTGACAAAAATGTCAGATAGAACCTTATAATTCCAAGGGGACGACTTTACAAATCTTCTTCATGCACCGAGAGCTTATAACACTTAAAATTTAAATTGCATCATATGACCCCTTTAAGACAAATGGAAACAAATTTGGTTGATTTTTAAATCAGTTCAGCTAAGAGAAAACCTTTTATCCACCAAAGGCTGTTAGATTTTGTATCTAAATTCAGCAAATGTTGTAATATTACAACTTGTTCATGCTTATTCATTTATTTGGTTAAAATGCCCAATTTAAAATGATCTTAACATTTGAAGTGACTGGCAAATAAAAAGAGGTTCTCTGAAATTAAGCATGTGCATTTTTATTTGTTTGCGCTGTGGGTCACATTTAGACATACTCACCTCTATTAAGTCTGCTCTATCAACTGGTTATGCATCTCCCAATTTTGGGGAAGTCGTGGCCTAATGGTTAGAGAGTCGGACTCGCAATCGAAGGGTTGTGAGTTCGAGCCTTGGGCTGGCAGGAATTGTGGGTGGGGGGAGTGCATGTACAGTTCTCTCTCCACCTTCAATACCATGACTTAGGTGCCCTTGAGCAAGGCATCGAACCCCCAACTGCTCCCCGGGTGCTGCAGCATAAATGGCTGCCCACACTTTGAAGGGCTCCACCTTTGCAGGATTTCCTAATTGCAACACCAGAGCTTCCTGATTAGTGCTCTGTTGCATAGCATTGGTGTGAGAGGAGAGTTGATGAGAGGAATATCCTGCCAGGATAGGTGGAGCCAGAATTGCTCATTTTTGATTTTATGTTTTACGTCATAATGGAGGAGACGGTGATGTGACTACCTCAGGCTTAGCCAAGACCGAGACCAGGTAAGATACACTGGTTTGCTGCGTCCTATGTCAGATTACAACTTTAAATGCAGGTACTGGCTTGGAGCTTATTTGAATAATGTAATGGTACATATGAAAACTACAAAATATACACACAGCAGTTCAAATGCTGACAGATATCTTACAAAGGTCAGATTTTATGTAGTTTATTGTCTTGACCATGGTGAGCAAATGTAGACAGTTTTGATCTAAAGGATTTAATCAGAGGCTGCTTTGGGCGGGTTCATGGGCATTGAAAAGTGACTGATGCCCTGAAGCTCACATGTCCTAAAATGTTGAAGTAAATTTTAAAATAAGCGTCATCTTTATTAACAAACTGCTTTTTTGTCTAAATGACTCCATTATCGCCTAAAATACTGTGAGAAATACTGCAAGTGGAGTGATACAAATGGTGAAATGGTTCCCGTGGTCATACTGGGTGAATATCTCATTGGAGGAATAAAATCTAATCTGAGGAACAGAAAGAAATGCTGTATATGTACATGTATATATGTAAATATATATATATATATATATATATATATATATATATATATATATATATATATATATATATACACAGAGGTGTAGTGGTGAAAAAAAGAGGTGGGTAAACTATAAATTCTGGGTGACCACATCGTGGTCATGGTAAGGTGGGCCACTGCCTACCGGTGTATGTTTATCCTGATGACATCGCTATAGGCTATCATTTGATATTACTGCCAAGGGTATCACTGGTTGTTCCCTCATATAGGTCACACAATTTGTTAAAGAGACTCAAGAAGGAATAATAAGGTTGAAATCTATAAAATTTACTAAATGACAAAAAAGAGAGAATTTTTTTTTTTAAAGAGGAATAGAGAGGGAGGCTTATATCCAGGGGTTCCAATGCAATGCACTTGTACGTAATTATTAGGGATTTTGGATTATTTTCATAGTCGATTAATCTGTTGAATATTTTTCTCAATTAATCAGTTAGTTGTTTGGTCTATAATATGTCAGAAAAATGTGGATCAGTGTTTCCCCAAATGCCCAGGAATGGTCCTCAAATGTCTCGTTTTGTCCACAACTCAAAGATATTCAGTTGACTGTCACAGAGGAGAGAAGACACTAGAACAATCCTAACAATCCCCATATACGCTGATTGGCTTCATCACTATGTCTCCTCTCCACCAGTAAGCTGGTGTGTGGTGGGCGTTCTGGCGCAATATGTGCCAATATGCACACTGGTGGTGGATGAGGAGATTCCCCTCTGTCTATGTGAAGCACTTTGAGTGCCTAGAAAAGCGCTATATAAATGTAAGGAATTATTATTATTATTATTAGTAGTAGTAGTAGTAGTAGTAGTAGTAGTATTAGAACATATTCACATTTAACAAGCTGGAATCAAATATTTTTTTTTTTACTTTTGTCTTTCATATATTTTATCAATGATACAGACTGCAATGACACAGACAGCTTCATTGCAAAAGGACATCCTTTTGGTCACGTGGTTCACGTGAGATGATTGACAGCTTTACAAACGGATGATATTGCACTGATTTCATTGCTGACGCAAATTAATAAGAGGAGAGTAATCGCTAGCTCTGTTAGATGTTTTAGTTCTTCAGATCGCATAAATCAGTGTGAAATGAATAGAAATATTATTCTGTATGACGAAATATTTTACAAACATTTCATAAACATTTCATAAACTTATTATCTCTTCAAATGTGTGTACCATTGGACTATAGCCCTGGCTGATCGTGGATATTGTGTGTATGCGAACACAAATAAACCTGAGATGAGATGAATGGGTGCTGTATAAGTGATGATTTATGTTAAAAATAGCGAACGTTATTATTATTATTAATTGCCTGATATCCATTTTTTTAATTTTTATGCAGTCTGTTACATGTCATTCATTTTGAACAAATCTTTAATATGACTCAGGACTACCGAGTTGTCTCAGAGAGGGATTCGTTCATTTTGTGTTGACTGCACATGCGGATTATACAACATATAATCGGTTCTGAATCGACAGGTGAGGTCTGAGTCTTTTATTCTTCATGTCAGTCCCATAGAGATGGGAAGAGAAAAGATTAGTTCATTTTGCTGAACGAGACTCAAAGATCCGAGTCAGTAAAATGATCCGAACTTCCCACTACTACTGGCAACACCGCAAGCAATTGGTCAACAATGACAAGTTGCAGCACATTATGAAAGACTTAATCTTTAACAACAAACAACCTATGAAACTAATAATGAACAATATGAAACTACAACGACATAAGCTTAATTTAAAATGTCATAGGAACTGGAGGGGTGGATAAACTCAATTTAGAGGTGGATAAACGCATTTTGGAGGTGGGTAAACGCTATTTCTGAATTTTGGGAGGTGCGTAAACGGCGTTTACGTGCGTTTAGCCTCCACTACATCAATGTATAACCATATATATATGGTTGCCTTGATTTTACCAAGTTAGACCCCTAAACCTAACCCTACCCATAATTTATTCCTAAAATCAGTGGGAATTGATAGTTGTTTAACAGCACCTAACCCTGATTGTAAGCCTAAAACAGATATTTCCTGAAAAGTTATATCTCTATTCTGGTTGATTGGAATGTATGTTCTTGGTGAAATCATGCTCACCATATATATAAATCATCACGAGTTGACATTGAACTGAGCCGTCGCGCTGATTTTAAATCAGTAGCGTTCAAGGGCTCCGACTTGCAAAGTTCCAAGCCAAACTTTGAGTTGAATGAAATTGGGTAATTTCTCAACAGACCGAATCCTCCTGCGGCAGCTGGTAATCATGGTATCATTATCACTGATTCTGTCTCCTGCATCTGTGTGAGTTTTCAAGCGATAGTGAAATTCATGGACAAGTTACCATGATTCAAATGAACTCCTTCATCCCGTAACTGTTGAAACGCTCAATTCAATGAGCAGAAACATTCTCTGAAAGTGTCGCTATGTGGGAGCCGCTGTGCCAGGGACATCCAAAATAATTGGCTCAGTGGGGTCTTGCTTTATTTCAAGTCAAGCGATTCAAGGGCAACAGATGTTGCAAAGTTAGAATTACATGTGTTTGTATGGTAATTTTTATTTGTATTTGTATTATTATTATTTTTTTTTTGTAACAGACGCTCATTATTTAGCTAATAGATGCTGTGGGTGGACATGTCACATTCGGTGTTCCCATGCACTGATCAAATGGTAGCAATCGTTCTCAGCCATGTCTGCATGTTCTATTCTGCTTGTCAATGGTCTGATTTTTTTCTTCTTCTTTTATGCCACTTTTTTAATGCCTCAAGCTGCATGAAAATGTAGCTGGATGGCTTGTCTAAATGCATCAGCATATGCTGTTATGATTCCTTAAAGAAAATGGAAAATGGAAAATGGAAAATGAAGGCAGATTTTTTTTTTTCCTCACATACAATATCAATTCACCATTTACTGGTAAAATGTTTACAATGTCACAAACATTTTAGATCTGCTCATTCGAATCCTCATATGAAACCATATGCTATTCTCCACTTTAATTTTGTATATTTGTATTGAAATTTTCATCAATCACAATTCTGTCAAGTAAAAATTAATAAATAAATACACACAAAATCACAATTAATGTTCTGTTTGTGTAAATCAAAGCATTATTTGCACAATAATATTTAGACATTATTTTAGCTACAATAATGCAACCTAATTCAGGTTGTTATTATTCTTTTTTATCATTATTTCGTTTAAAATCCGGTTGGCTTCCCAAGTTCCCTTGCGTTTGAAAGGGCATTTCTGTTTCACTGTATGCTTTCGATTAAAATTTTTTGCAGATGTGCCAATTAGCTGACAGACCTTTGCATTTGCCCCCAGGTTAAACAACAAGTCCAACAAGATTCATCTGGCAATACTTTCTGCTGCCGTCCAAGCAGAAAATAAAGGACTTCTTCAGCCGAAGAAAATTCAAATTATTAAAGCTTTGTACTGTATTATATTGAAAAAATATTGAAAAAATATTGAAAAAAGTTTCAATATTTGTATTATATATACATATATAAAATGTATATATATGATACAAATATTGAAAGGTTTTTTTTTTGTTTTTTTTTCAGTCAAAAAAACATATGACATTCTGTGCCGAGAATCCCATTAATCTAATTGTAGAGAAATCAGCAGAAGCATGAGGTTGCTGTAGCTGGTAAGGTTTTTTTGTTTTTTGTTTTTTTATCCAATACTTGTTCTTGCAAGTGCACAAGTTTTATGCTGCTATAAGTAGACACATGCTTTTGTTTTAAGTGTCCCAGAAGTAACCATATCAGTGCCTGAGGACATGTGATAGATAGAGGATGGCAATCATACAGCCAAGATCTCATTACCGATGGCTGGTGCGATATTCCCTTTGGAACGTGCAGAATATGATCTCAAAGCACAGCCATTTCATGCACCCGCTCCTGAAATGAATACAAACTGGTCATTTGCATGCAGAAGGCATGCCATAACCATTTTAAAAATATGAGTTTAAGAACCAACAAGATGGTCCCATACCATTTCACTATTTCTAGTGCTCATCATGTAAACAGAACTTTGTCCCGACTCTGAGAAATAATAGATCATAGACACTGTTATGGCAGTTCATATTCGCCCAGGCCTTGTTTTTATTCCACCCCCAAAAAATCTGGATAGAGAATCAAGCCGCTCCATGTTTTCAAAGAAACTTGTGGATGTGTCTTGTCTTGTTTTGTGCACCCTGGGATATGCTAATGAACTAATGAATTATAGCTGATATGCAGTCGGAGCGTGTGTGCCGACAATTCAAACATATACTTTCCCCATTTTGTCTTCGACTCAGTTAAGCTCCTCAGTCTAGCAGGTGATTGGTTTGCTTTTAACATGCAGCCAGGCCTCATAAAACTGAGGTCTCAACCGAAAACGCTATGGGAACGGCCTTCAGCATGACCAGCTCTGAATAACATGTGTAATCAGTCCAATGAATGGGCGAGCCAGGGAGGAAGCTCTTGGAGGGAGCCTTCACAAGCGTTCCTAATGGTGCTGGCCCGCTTCTGCCAAGGCAGAGCAGCAGCTGCACTCGTGGGGTTCACAGTTGGATCTAGTGGAGGGAATGCAGAAGGGCAAGTCCCTATCTTCTTCCTAACCTGCCAGATACAGCGTCCACTCTCTGGGATCGGAAGCGCGCTTCACCTTCACAGTCACCACCACCTATACGCCGGAGCCTTTCTTTTTTCCCTGATCTCCGCACCGAAGTGTCAAGATCATGGATGAAACCATTCTCGTCCCATTTATTCATCCCTGTCTCTAATTATTATGGCAATTTAGCAGAGTTAGATGAATATGGTTACAGATCGATGCCCTGGGTAGAACAGACGCTTACGAGATATCTGAGCTTACGAGTTGACCCAGTCGGATTTAAAAGAGAAAGACAGGGTCTTCCTAATCCTCTTCAATACCAGGAGGCTCATAAACATTCGGCGGCATTCCAGCGGTTCCTCCCTTGCCATTCTCTAGCTCAGGGGCCTGCTGGGCATGACCAGCCCCGGCCGTGTACCAGCTCCTCATACAGAGAGGGTCAAAAAGTGAAAGTCAACTCTCGAGCTCCCCCTCAATGGGGCTGAGGTTGGTGGCGCTCTAAGCTGGAGTCTTCCAATACGAGGCCCGATCTGAAAGTCTTGCTTCAGTCCAGGAGGCCCTCAACAAAGCGTTCCTGACAACCAACATCCAAGACCACTGAGAGTTACCCCTACTGGGGAAGAGCGGGGTGCACTGCATAACATGGTGTCCATCTCTCCTCAGAGCCCTCAACAGCAGTTAGTTCAGTTGTTCCCTGCCGGTCCACCGCTTCAGGGCACTAAGCTAGCAGCTCAAAGTACATCAAGAGACTGGTTCCTTTAGTAGACTATTTAGCAGCATGGAAGCTACTGCCAAATGTGTCTTTTTGGGTCCTGCAGATTGTAGAAAAAGGTTATCACATTCAATTCAGCGTTCTGCAGCTGCCTTTCAACAGGGTCTTTCCCACACTAGTGGGCTCCTTGCAGGCTCTGATATTGGAACAAGAAGTAAACACCCTTTTGAGGAAGGAGGCCATCGAGGTGGTCCCTCTTCATGACAAAGAGAAGGCCAGTCACTCACTGTCAAGCAGTTTCAGAAACTATTGGGGTTAATGGCAGCTGTGACCAATGTTTTACCTCTTGGCCTGCTGTACATGAGACCCCTACAGTAGTGGCTCAAGACCAAGGGGTTCTCCCCGAGGGGAAACCCACTTAGCATGATCAAGGTCACGCGGCGATGCCTACATGCCTTAGACATGTGGAGGAAGCCTTGGTTCTTGTCTCAGGGCCTGGTACTGGGAGCTCCTTGTCGCCGTGTAACGCTAGCAACAGACACGTCCCTCACCAGTTGGGGTGCGGTCATGAGTGCACTGGCATGAGTGCAGAGGCATCTGACATGGCATATAAACTGATGCTAGTAGTATTTCAAGCATTGAATAATTTTCTCCCAGACCTAAGAGGTCACCATGTGTTGGTGCGCACAGACAACACAGTGGTAGTCTCTTATATCAACCACCAAGGAGGTCTGTGTTCGCTAACCATTTACAAGCTGGCACGTCAGATACTTGCGTGGTCCCAGGGCAAATTCCTTTTGCTAAGAGCAGTAAATATTCCTGGGTATATGAATATGGGAGCAGACATCCTGTCGAGGCAGGGGGCGAGGCCCAGGGAACGGAGGCTTCACCCCGAGGTGGTGAAGCAGATATAGACTATATGTGGTCAGGCTCAGGTGGATATGTTTGCGACTCAGATGACAATGCACTGCCCCCTTTGGTTCTCTCTAGTTCATCCAGCTCCTCTGGGACTGAACACTATAGTGCAGACTTGGCCGAGGCTTTGTCTGTATGCTCTTCCCCTGATCTCTCTGCTCTCGGGAGTTCTGGTGAGAGTACATCTGGATGGGGTCCGTCTTCTATTAGTTGTCCCATTCTGACCAGGCAGAGTATGGTTCTCAGATCTGATCTTGCTCCCTGATGGCTCTCCATGGGAGATTCCCATCAGGAGGAATCTCCTCTCACAGGTGGAGTGCATGAAATTTCAAAGTTGTTGAGACAATCCTCCATTCCAGAGCTCCCTCAACGAGGAAACTGCGAGCACTGGACACTTACTGTGGAGAAAGGCGGACCAACTGCTTGTATGCTATGGTTCCCCTAAGAGAGGTCCCCCAAAACAGACCCTCAGTCGGTGGATAGTGGATGCCATTACTATTGCCTTTGAGTCCTCTGATCTCCCCTCACCATTGGGAGTCAAGGCTCACTCAACCCGCACTCACGCCTGGCTCTTCCGTTCTCTTGCCTTAGCTGTGCTCCTTGTATACACACTAGGGAGGGACTTGAAAGTCTGTCGGCGTGGGCATTTTTGATCCCATAGCGTTTTCAGATGCAGCTTGAGTTCCTGAAGGGGAACATCCCAGGTTACGTATGTAACCATGGTTCCCTGAAGGGAATGAGATGCTGCATCTCACGACATACTTTTGGCATCTCTGCCAGAGTTCGCTTCATTCCTGTGCCTCATTTCACTCCTTCGATCCCATAGCGTTTTCGGACGCAGCGTCTCCTTCCCTTCAGGGATCCATGGTTACATATGCAACCTGGGACATTATCTTATAAAACCCAGTGCTAGTCTATGTCAGTTTTGTTTGAGATTGGTTTTCAACTTCTCTCAAAATAGTTTAGTGATTTCTGAAGGAATGTTAGAAAACAATCATCTAAGATTAGTTTTGCAGCTTTTTATGCTCCAGTAAACATGGGAATTTTATGCCTCTAATTTTAATCTCTGTTTGTTTGGTTGAATATAAGCCATTTTACATCAGCAATGTAATATATTTTGAATGCAAAAGGACAGTCTATGAAAAAAAACGTAATCCAGGAAGCAGTTTTATTCAGTGGAAGTTGATCATGAAAAAAAAAAAAGATGTTTGGGGATTGTTTGGAGGAGTTTCAATTTAAAAGGGACTGGTTGTGTTAACAAAAAAGTAAAGACATTTTAGAGGTAGTGTCACACTATGCTGCCGCAAGGAAAACGAAGCCGAGAATAATTGAAAGAGTCTTTATTAACCCAACACAGGCGTAAATCCAAAAATGGAGAATAGAAGACACGCGTACTTGACTGGTAGACCCGACAAAAATGAACAGAAAGGACAAACACTGGGGTAAGGAATGACTAAATTAACGGGGACATGGAACACATGGGAAGACACTATACAAACCTGGAATCAAATTAACAAACCATGGGAGACAGAAACTGGGTCTCATGGGCAAAAACACACAGACAGGTCAATAATACAGACAGGTAGAGCCTTGCATTTGGTATAATATGCATTGACAAACTGTGCACAAACATTTGAATAACATTTTCCTTAAACTATAGTTCTTTAAATATGTATGTCATTGTTGATCCAAAGAAACTAATGTTCACTATACCATTAAAAAAATAAAATAAAATGGGGGTGGTAAAATAATATATTTTTGAAATAAATAAGTACTTTTATTTAGCAAGTATGCATTTTGGTGATCAAGTGACAGTAAAGACACGTATAATGTTACAAAAGATTAATATTTAAAATAAATGCTATTCTTTTAAACTTTCTCTTCATCCATGGCCATGGTCGTGGATGAATGGCACAACAATGGTCCTCAGGATCTCTGTGCATTCAAAATGCCATCAATAAAATGCATTTGTGTTTGCTGTCCATATTATATGCCTGCCCATACCATAACCCCACGGCCACCATGGACCACTCGATCCACAACATTGACATCAGCAAACCGCTCACCCACACAATGCCATACATGCTGTCTGCCACCTGCCCTGTACAATGAAAACCAGGATTAATCCGTGAAGAGAACGCCTCTCCAAAGTACCAGACACCATTGAAAGTGAGCATTTGGCCACTCAAGTTGGTTACGACATTTTAGAGCAATGGTTGATTGACAGGTGATCAATTTCTCAAAGGCTGTTGCCTTTGAGAAATTAAGGTGGATTTGCATTTTCACTCCAAATATTTCTGGCTGTTAGGCTCCATTTGCCTTTAGTGCTTGTATCACCCATGATGGATGTTAACATCAGTTGTAAAGGATTTTAGGGGTAGTTAATGGTTACAGTAAAGAATAGAATTAGTAATTTGTTGTTTAATAGGAATACTGTTCTAGGACCACCAAGGGTGTTGACTGAGTTGCAAAAGCTACATTTTCTCAACAGCTGAGACAGAACAGTGTCCTTTTATATTGTCTAAATGCTCTTATAGATCACTGTCTGTGTTTAATCTCCTGCACAATAGCATTTGCTTCTGAAAATCTGACTGGAGTCAGAGTTTGCAATGGTCCATTGGCGACTTAATGGCGTGTGAAAAGAGAAACAGAACAGTGAACTGTGAGGTGCCATGCTCTTTTCAAATGGTGAATACATGTATACATACTTTGTAGCAGATAATTTCTAGTGATACTGGATTGTGTTTACTTGTGCTTGCTCTACTCCATCAACTCACTCGGCAGTCTGAGAAATCTTTCAGTATGTGTCTCCATCACCATTCACGACAGTTGTAGTTGAAGCAATAAGTTTCACTAAACAGCTGCATCACATTAGCATGCATTTCAGAATTTAAAAAAAAATCGTATTCATCTACAGGTTTACAAGAGGTGTTGGGAGTAAAACCTTAACCCTTGTGCATTGTTCAAATTCACTACCCTTTCGTTATGTTCGGGATGAAAACATCCACTCAATTAAACTGCTGTCAGATTCATATTTTTTCTCTGCGTTTTTTTTTTTTTTTTTTTTTTTTTTTTCATAAATCTGTTAATCAACTTCATTCCTGATCAAAACTACCAAATGTTTTTAAAAAATCCGATATTTTAACTCTTTAATTGCCAAGTTCATAAACGATGTCACTAATTTGGGGGGGAAAAACACACACACAAAATGACTTATTTTCAATATAAAAGTAATTGTGGCTGGATTTCTTTAAAAAAATTTTTTTACTTTTTATAACAGTCTTGGGCATGTCAAAGATTAGTAGCAACATTGGCTTTGATGCACTTTTAGTTTTTGTGCTTTATATGGTGTCATAGCTTTGCAATCAAAAAAAAAAAAAAAAACATTATAATGGAAGTCAATGGGGCAAAGACAGCTACCAACAACAAATTAGGGAGAAAAAAATTTAATCTAATGCTGCACAAAAACAAACAATGCATCAAAGTTGATTAATAGATTTATGCAAAACAAATATAATAATAATAATAATAAAATATTTATCTGATACATTTTTACAGCAGTTTAATTTAGTGGATGTTTTCATCGACGAACATAACTAAAGGGTAGTGAATTTGCCCAGAGTTGAGTTTTTGAAAAAATTCAAAGCATTTTCCCAAAATATGGGTCAAAATAAGATTTGTCACCAAAATCATTCCATTAGCTCAAACGCAGAGAAACTTGTGGCCAAAATAAGACTCAACTTTACCCCCTAGTGGACGAAAACGTCCCCAACATTGCATAAGGGTTAATGGACATGTTTTATTGATGTTTGGTGATGACAAATACTGTAGATAGAAGCTCACCTGAAATGTCAATCATTCACATTTAGATTTGAACTCTTGGAACAAATTAAGACATTTAGTTGCAGTTTTTTTTTCTCTTTTTTTGTCTTTTTTTTTTTTTTTTTTTTTTTTTTGATGCGTATCCAGGAAGTTCCATTGCAGTTTGTACACATGTCTTCATAGAGAATAAAAATATATATAATTCAAAAGTTTTGGGTCAGTATTCATTCATTCTTTCTTTCTTTCTTTCTTTCTTTCTTTCTTTCTTTCTTTCCCAATTAACTAAATACAAGTGACAGTAAAGACTTTTATATTGTTACAAAAAATATATATTTGTTCTTTTGAACTGTGCATTTACTAAAGAATCATGAGGGAAAACTATGTTGTGGTATTAAGCAGCACAACTATTTTCAGTATGTTTAAAAATAAGAAATGTTTCTTCAGCAGATGACACTGAACACTGGAGTAATGATGCCTTTCACCCTTTCATCACATGAATAACTTACATTTTAATACAGTATATTAAATATCATTAAATGAATGCACAGACACTATTTAAACTGAACAGAGATGACATCACTGAATTCAATGATGAATTGCCTTTAACTATCATTTTGCATCATTGACACACTGTTTTCCTAATGAATGTTTTTCAGTTGCTTTGACGCAATATATTTTGTTTTAAAGCGTTATATAAATAAAAGTGACTTGACTTGACCTTAATCTGTAAGTTTACACCCACGGTGCCGTCATTTTGATTTTGCAAGCAACAACGGTGTACCAGTTTTAATATACTGTACTGTAATGGTGCAACTCTATTCTGGAAAAGGGGATGGAGAGCAGCAGCTCATTTGCATTTAAAAACACAAGCAGAAAAAAATTAAAATAAATAAATATTGTTTCTGCTTCCACTCAAAATAGGCATTTTCAAAATGATTTAATAAATGATATGTGGAGAATTTTGAGCTGGAACTTTGGGCACACCAGAGACTTATATTACATATTGTCAAAAGGGGCATAATATTTCCTCTTTTAATATATGTAATGTAGTAAATTACAAATTTTCAACTGTTCTTTTTGAACAAATAAATCAAATCAAATAAATGCAGTCTTGGTCAGCATAAAATAAAAAAAAATAAAAATAGAAAATAAAACTTTCCAATGCTTAGACCAACCCCACAACAGTTTTTGTTTTTTACAAACATTTTGGAAATTGTATTAGCATTTTAATATTTACACCCAACACTTTAAATGTGAATAACAGAGTGATAAATGTGGCCAAGCTGCTTTCTACTGTAAATAGGTGGAATGAATCTGGGCTGCAGAATGTATATTTAAATGAAGTTATTACTTATTTTGCATAAATCTTTAGTTAATTGGGTGCTCAACAATGTATATGTCAAATGCAAATAAACAGCTGTTAGTACAGATTATTCTTAGTGTTGTGCAGAACTTTGTGTGAAAAGTCTGGAAGGGTAAAATAAAATAAAAAAAAATATTTTCATTTTGGATAGCAAAGTCATTTTTGCATTAAACCATTTCAGCATCTATAAAAATATGATACTTTATCTGACATTTACAATTGAATATTAGGTTCAGCTTATTGCAAAATCCAACTTTGTGTCCTTTCAGTATGCGGATGGCCAAATTAAGCATTCAAGGGGTAGCGCATAATCACATTATACATTACACTATTGTGATGCTCGAGATTAAAAGTCAAACACTTTTCCAAATTAGAGGCAACTAAAGTTTTAAACACTTTTCACTGTCACTGTGCATGTACCTCGGGGAGACACTGATGTGTGCAATATGTTTACCTTGAGATGACTGCCCCCTCTTTAATATTCAACAAATCTAATTTGCAAAGCATACAAGGTAGCACCTGTTCTACTTGGGCTAGCAGACTGTTGTCATAAATTATAAGCTTTGGGGAAATAAAGTATATGGACCGAAGCTCTGACAACTAAGGAATGACTTAGTGCCCTGAAACACTTTAAGAACTCCATGAGACTTTAAGTGTAGGATGATGTTCATAAAGTCTGCCTATGAGCTACTATTTAAATGAGTATTATGTCCCTAATCCACAGAATTAAAGTAAAGCCATGCTCGCTAATTAGTTGTATATCCAGTGTATATAGTGTGAATCATGTTCTGGAAGTTTTTAAAACTGGGAAGTTTGTCCCTGTTTGCAGTTGAATCTTTGCAGTTTCCTGTTTCACTTTACTCACACACCAAAACTTTCTCCGAAGGTTCTTAGACTTTGTAAATCTCCCATGTGTAATGCTTCAAGCATGTAGTTGGTTGGGTTTGAACTCTTTTTATGTGCACTGCTCATTGTAATGTGTAGGATAAGGATCATTTAGCTTTGGCATTTGTTCGCTTTTCTTTTATATTCTCACATGCTGGCTTTCATGCTCACTTGAAATAGGGATTGTTATTTCCATGAAGAGGTTTTTCAGAGGTTGATTTGGGTGCTAATTTTGCATGAAGATGTAGAATCCCAGAGGATTTTTTGGTTTTGTATTATTTATTTATTTATTTGTCACCACCTGTTGTTTGGCATGCTCTTGTGACAGTGCTTCGTATCATCTTTATTTTATTTTTATTTTTTTAATGAAAGGAAAAATCTAATTAATTCATAAAAATGTGTACTTGTGAACTAGGCCTTAATCTAGTTCTCAGGTGTTTTAATTTAATGTCAACTTCGTCATGGCATGAGTGATTTCAAAAGTTTGCTGTCTGAAGTATTAATACAATTCAAAATAACCATTTCCCATATTTGAATAATTTGAATATACTGTATGTTAAAATGTCATTTATGTCTGTGATGCAAAGCTTAATTTTTAGCATCATTACTCAAAGCAAAAAGTTTCACATGCTACAATTGAGTCAAAAATGCACAGAACATTTAATATTGTAAATCACATTCAAATTTTATTTTAGAATTTACATTTTACTAATTAAAAAATTGATGTAATTTTCCATCTAATCTAGTTGTGTTTCTGTCCAACTGGATCACATGTATATCAACTTCAGTAATGATTTAAGAGACAGGAATTACAGTATTATATGGTGTGTATGGTTAATAAACAAATAAACAATAGGAAACAGAAAAGGAGTTATACTAGCTTTCAACCTATTAGTTCTCAAGAGAGCTTCCCAAATCAAACCATAGTGATGTGTTTACAAGGCCGAAGCACCTACTGCTGTTGTTATTGATTACACTGATTGTGTCTAATTGACAGATTTATGTGGCCTGAGTGTCGCTCGTTCAACCTGTCCTCTCATGGCGAGGTCAATTTGTTTATTAGCTGTCTCTCAGCATGCCAGCCAGGGAAATCAACTGGTGTGGGTATTCTGGGTGGGTAAAATGAAACCTTGGCTCCAGGTAGCCAGAGATGTTTAGATGGCTGCAAACAGAGCAGCTGTTCATGCAAAGAGCTTGACAATTAAACGTGGGAAGCACACTGAACAAAATTATAAACACAATACTTGTTTTTGCCCCCATTGTTCAGTACAAGAAATACAGTACAATAAAATTCATATTTTATACAGTACTTCATGTTTATATATATATATATATATATATATATATATATATGTGTGTGTGTGTGTGTGTGTGTGTGTGTGTGAAATCAAGCCCTCATGTTAAATCAAGCCATTACATAATTATGTTATTACTGCACTATTTGCTATCTACACTGTGAAAAGCACTATATAAATGAAACTGCATTGACTTTCTCCCATTTAGCACAGATATCTTTGTACACAGTTCTGGTGATTTTATTTTGTAGCTGAATGTTCAGTGAAGTGTACAACATGCAGTTTTCCTGTCTGCAACATGCTTCCTCATCCTACTATTAAGTGCTGTATTGTGTCATGAGCGACCTTGCACTGCCCTGATCGTTTCTAATGTTATAGAAACCTGTCTGTATTGATCTGGTGTTTATTCTTGTTCTGTCACGACTGGTGCCTCTGTGTTGTCCTTTGTAAATCGCCTGCACAATTTCCCAATGTCAGGCACATCTGCGATCTGGCTGTAGTACCTCCCGTGGCTTATCTTTGTGCCTCCTTCCATCTTCTGGATGTAATGAAGTGGAATTGTCAGTCTATTGTGAGATCTCAACATCGCCAGCTTCCATTTATTGTTGGCCAGTTTTACCGGCTGTTGGAAATCTGATCAGAAGTTGCCCAGAGTTCAAGAATTAATATTTGCCAAACACCTACTGGAATGTGGATAAAACTGACTTTGGCAAGTAGATAAAACAGTTGGCTAGTAAGAATTGCATTACATTGTCTGTTCTATTGTCATTTAAAATGGGGAAGAAAAGAGTTACACAAAAAAGTTGAAATTATTAAGCTCAGTAGTGACCCCAAAAAGATGTAATTTAAATCGAACATTAAAGTTCATTAATATTACCATGACTTGCATAAGTCAAACAATATTTAGAATTGAGTGAACTGGAAAATTAACAATTATGCAAACGCAATAACAGCAGAAGTGTGATGGATGTTTTTTGATCATTTGCGGTGATGTGTTCAGATGCTGGCTTGTCTTTGTAGTCTGAGTATTTGTTTTCTGAATGCCTCTTGATATTACTCTCGGCAGAACAAAACGCATTGTGGTCGGCCCAAACTAAGTTTGTCTTTGCTACCAGCGAAACGGCTTATAATGTAGTCTGTATTGTATTTGCTTCTACCTTTTAGTAGAAGGTACCTTTTTTCATGGTTTTTGATGATATGCACATCTTTATTATATAGAATTAGAATAGAAATTAGAATAGGAAAAAATATTTTCATATACATACTGTAAATGTATTTGCAGTTTACATTTATTTTGTTGAATACTTAGGAAAACCAATGCAAATCCCTACTGTAAATGTAGGATTGAAATTCTGCATAGACTACAATAATTTTGTATAGATAACACAAAGATGTTATCTGTATAGATACTGTAACCCTAAAGATAAGCTTTAGGGCTCTGTAGCTGAATCATCATTAGTTAGATTTTATTTTTATTGTATTTATTTTTTTCATGATCATGACTGTAAATTTGACATTTTATATTGAAATTTGTTCATTTTTATACTTGTATTTGACTATTGTGTAGAGTTATAACTTTTGACATGCTTGCATGAGTATTGGCTTATGAATATTACTGTATGTTGCTAGATAACCTGCTGTGAAATGTTCGAAAATATCTCTAGGTTGTGGTTGTCAAACATGTGACAACATTAGGAAATCGCAGACTTGACAGAATCATCTGAAACAATGCAGATATTGCAGTTACGTTTTAATGATTCAGAGATAAACGCCCTTAATGAGACACCTACTGTAAATAATCAATGAACTGAGCAGTTTTATTTATTCAGTTAAGTGAGTGTGTTATTTTGTGTGCTTCTAGCCTCCTCACATGCAGTGAACTAGAAGCAGACAGGCTGGAGCTCTTCACACACCAGCTGATGAAATTAAGTTGACTGGTGCACATGAGAATTCTGCCTGAATGGATCGGGAATTCCATGAAATAGCAGTGAGTCCCAGTGGGCCCACGTGTTTGGGCTGGCACAAGGAGGCCGATCTGTTCTGTGAGAAAGAGAGAGTCAAAGAGCAAAGAGCTAGAGTTCCATGTCTCCCTTACACTATCTTTAGGGATGTATTGATTCAGCGACGACTGGCAGAATAATGGTGAATTATTTATAGTTCTCCAGGGAATTCTGGTAAAGCACAAGTCTTCCTGCAGTATGATACCTGATAGTATGTGAAATCAAATTAGTTATCAGGTCTAAAGTGTAAAAATGTATTCATTCGTTCGATCTTTCGTTCATTTGTTCATTCGTTCATTTGCTGTTCGTTCATAGTAAATGGAGCTCAATTCTGACTGATTAATTTTTTTTTTTTTTTTTTTTTTTTTTACTACCTTGATGTCACCTTACTGCTGTACCTCAAAGAAAGAAGGGGATTTTTTTTACATTTAGACAGTTTTTTATTTTCTGTTTCCCCCCTTGTATTTGTTTATTTGTTTATTTTACAGGATCTCACAAGAGTAAAAAAAAAAAGCAGTACTAATTTGACAAACATTATGATTCGCTTCTGAGACTTCTACCATCTCTGTAACATATCTCTGTGCTCCAGCTCTCTGCCTTCATTTTGCACTTGATGCACCATTACCTGCACTTAACTGCTTTCTCCAACATAGTCTAGAGACAGGGCAGAAATTAATACAAGACTTTGAAATGTTTGGCAGGTTAGTTATGCATGCACAAATAGTGAATAATGCATGAGGGAAGTGTTCAGAGCTAAAAATCAACCCCGCAAATTTGTTAAATAAAATAAATGTTAATAAAACAATTAATCAATAATATTCTGCAACAGTTCTGCAGCAGCGTGAGATATATTAAACTTATTTACATGAATTAGACAGCATAATTGATTATGTAGCATTTTATTCACTTTGCAGCGCTTGCCAGAACCTACAGTAATTGAATGGTAAGAAAAGGCATGGGAAACATGTGATGTTGACTTGTTCTGTTTACATGTTGTCTGTGCTTGTACATGCACTTGTATATGTCACTTAAAAGTGCTCACTGTATCAAATTCAGCAGAAAACGATGACATATTTGAATGTAAAAGGCCTGTTACCTCATTGGCAGAGCTATTGCTTTGGAAACTAAACAAACCTATTGAATATGATTCCTGGAATTGGTGATGGCTCTTCACTCAATGATTTATTCTCAGAATCATTCATGATGTCAGTGTACTTATCTCTGAAATTAAACAGATTTTGTGTTCCTTTTGTATAATAATTGTACTGTGTTGTATAAGGTGTTTTTTTTTTGTTTTGTTTTTTTCATCACAAATGATGCACTATATTTACACTTACTCACTATGTACTTATGCACAATGTACACATCCATGTAGTGTATGAATTTTAGAAGGTTATTTTCTCATTCACAATCAGTCTGATAGCCCCTCCCTATCTGGTATGTAATTAAAGCTTTGACAGGTCGTTTTTTTTTTTTTTTTTTTTTTTTTTCAGTGTGAACACACTACTCTCACAGTTTGTACTACAAAACAGAAAAAAAATAATGCCTAAATAGATGACTTAGGATTAACCTAATTTTCTTAGATACTGCAGGTGGTATTGTTCAGAATTCATCAGTTCACATCAATGATTTTGTGTAAAAAGATTTGTGTCCAAACTGTGGTTCATATCATAAAGCACCCCCCCCCCCCCCCACCACCACCACCATTACCATTATTATTAAAGAAAAATGCCATGTGATATAGGGCTACGTAATAGACTCTGCTACAAGATCACATTGGCTTAAGATGTCAGCAGGTAAAAAAATAAAATAAAATCATGTTGGGTTAGTGTTCAATTAATTGCAGCCTACTTGCCTGGTGTTCCTGAAATGAAGTGTTGCTCTACTCCATCGGACCTCACAGCATATTTCAATTAAATGCAGCAGATGAATATACTCACATGAGAGCCCTTGAAATCTCAAGGTTTTGAAACTGACTCTTATTCAACATGCAGCCATTGTGGGTTTGTATAATATTTGAGCATATGGTAAGTAATGTGATGAAGGGTCATTCTGCAGATGTAGAAGTTCTCTGTCAGTATCTGGATCAACTCTTCAAAGCCGGAAGGTCTCGCTTCACCTCAGCCCGGAGGCACCCATCTGAATGATCCTCATTTTTCATGCCTATCATCTTTGAAAGAGCGCAATGTGAACAGTTATTGCCCACATCATCTTTGATTAAGTTCCACAACATCGCTCTCAACCCTTGACTTCACATTAAAGCTTGGTGAGTGAAAGGAAATTATATTGTCCAATGCTCAGTGCACGTAGACATAGAGATCTTTAAGCGAATCAAAAGTCATACAGAAAGAGATTGGCCAGGGATTGTTTACCCCAGTTGTTGATTTAAAGACCATTTATTTGAAAACCCAACTAGAGAAAGCACTGAATGGTTGTTTGACAGATAGAAGTGTGTAAGATGTGTTCGAAAAGAGTCAGATCAGCTTGAAATTAATCAGAATTTGGATTGAATTGGT